>NW_007255944.1:2358-40370 GCF_000164805.1 Carlito syrichta | reverse complement strand
GAACCCGCGGGCTCAGGCAATCCACTCACCTCAGCCTCCCAAAGGCACGGGATTACAGGCTGAGCTACCGAGCCCGGCTAACACATGAACTTTTTAAAGCCAAATTTGAAAACAATTTTCAATCCCTGGACACCTCTACTAATGAATTTCCTATAAATTTTTCCTCTTAAGTACATGCTAGGTCATCTTCCCTCCTCCTCTAAAATAGAAATGAAAACTGGGTATAATGGTAATTTGGTGCACAAATATCTTCTTGCACCATCTGGAAATTGTCATGTTATTTTTTTTAAAAATTAAGTTAGAACATTTCATTATTTGTTTTCTATACAGGGACAAGTTATTTTGGTATCACCTACAATGGAATTTGCATGAAAATCTGTTTACTGCCCCAATTCTCTAAGGGTGCATTTGCCCCAGCACTGGAGTAAAAACACCATCTTCATTGCACCAGAAATAGTTCTAGTTGGACAAATTGTGACACTTTTAGCAACACCCCCAAAAAGAAAAGGAATCTGAATCAGAAATGCAATCAGGATTCTACAACAAATCAGTCCAATACTGATGCCTGAAATTAGTAACTAGTATAGACCCCACCTACAGATGCTGAAGGAAGTGTCTAGTTTAGAGCTCATCAACAGATGCTAAAGGAAAAGCTACATACCTCAACGAACTTGGAAAACATGAGTTTAGTGAAACTGGTTATTCTGGAAAGGGTCTATTAGAAAGCTATGTGATTGGTTCATAATTAATTTTCTACCAATTACATGTGTGCATGTGTTCATCAATTTCATTAACTTGCAAATTTTCACTAAAACAGTCTAAACAATAGAATATGAATTTGTAAAGGACCAAATAATAGAATTCAGAACTCAGAGTTAAGTGCAAAGTAAATATAGCTCTGTAAAAAAAAAAAACACATACATTACTCTGTAAAAACTTTCCCTTCAAACCCTTTGATAAACAGCCCCTCCTTCTAGTTCCCATTATTCCATGATATGCTTCCTTCTCTCTGATAAGCTGGACCTTTTCACTGCTGTTCACATACTTCCATGCCACATCCTACTCTCTGCTATTGTCCTGCTGACCCATCTTTCCCCTCATTTGGGATACTCTTTCCCAGATCCTTCTTATTATCAAATTCAACTCTTCCCCGAAGCTTCAGATTGAACAACATGAGCTTACATACATTTTTCTGAACTTCCCTGATACCTATATCCAAATTTAGCACAGAACTGTTCACTCTGATAATGGATATGTTTGAGGCATCTTTTTCCCCTCAACTAAATACCATTATTTAAAGGGAACATTGTGATCTTAATGCCTCACCTTAAAGTTTCCATCAAGATCCTACATGACATTTAATCTCTTTCTCTGGTTATTTCTTCTCTTTTATCTGAAAACATGCTTAAATGTGCCATATCCTAAAGAAATCTCCTCCCCTGATCTGTTCTCAAGCTCTCCCACCATGTCTACTTTCTTTCTTTGCCAGAATTCTTGAAACAGCATCCTTTCCTCCACTAACTCGCTGCTGTTCTCTCTCAACTCCTCCCTATTCAGCCTCTATATCATACGTCCTCAGCCACACCTCTCTGCACACTGAAACTTTGTGCACCTGTTTTCTCTCCTAGAGACTGAGACAACCTTGACTCCCAGTGCATCGCCTTCCCCCAAACTCCTTAGTCTCAGCATCCTTTTCTAGATCCTCTCCTTGAGGATAAGAGCAGAGAGGCAACTGGCCTAGGAGATTGAGAAAAGTTGAGCAATTGCTTCTCTGCTCTTGTCTTTAATTCCCAAATCTCTATGACTCGCTAATTTGAATTTTAGTGAACTTTGTGCAGGGTCCCAGACCTTATGCTGCCACCTTCTGGATAGTTCCATGGGGCTATCTCAGAACAAAATTCAAGTTAGTCCCCAAATAACCACTGTTTGTTCTGCTTTTTGTCTCTGTTAATTCTGCTTTTTGATGACATCACCATCTTCCTAGACCTCCTGATAGAGATTTAATGTCTGACCCCTCCGTAACTCACTACCTCACCCCCTAGTGTTAACCACTCCACCCGAGCTATAAATACTACATACTAGACAGAACGTCTACCCTGTATGTTCTGCTCCTAACTCGCCCTTGCTTAAACCATGACTGTACGTTCCCAGGATACTGGGATACTAGTTGAGTCCTGACTAACCTGCTTCCTTTTTCCCCCCTGAACTCCAATCCTCCTTACACGTCTGCCAGACGAGTCTTCTTGAACCAAGCATTTGAGCAATTCTCCTGGTGAAAAGCCTCAAGTTTTTTTGTACTACAGATAGGATAAAGTCCACGTTCCTCAACTCTGTAACTTCTAGAAAGAACTAGACCATGCCTGACTTGGCTCTAGCATATCACCTCGGCCTCATTGGCCACCAATCTCCCTCTCACTCATGGTACTCACACCAACCTCCCTGGATATTTTTTTCCTGTATTTTAAACAAAAGAGGCTCATCCTAGCCCTCGATCCTGGAATGTACTGCCAACATAACTGCACATGACTGACACCTTCTTGTCATTCAGGTCTGACCTGAAATGTCTCAGCAAAGCATCCTTGGACCACACAATCCAATGGCTGTCCTCCCTCCCAATACCACCCAGTCACTCTCTCACATTTAATCTGCTGTATTTCTTGTAAGTACAGCTCAGCATTTGGGTGTATGTGCTCATTTATGTTCCCTTATGGAGTGTCTATCTCCTCACACTCGAATCCAAGCCCCATGAGCATAGACTATGTCCCTCTGCACTCTCTCCAGCTCCTGGAATGGTGCCTGGTGCACAAAGTCAGACTCCACACCAGTATGGCACCTATTTCCCCTCTCTAGTCCTCCCTCTGTTTATATGCCTGCTCTCACATTTAGCACGTTACATCTTTTATTTCAACAGCTGTTTCGGAAAAAAAAAGTAAGGTGGAGTTAGAGAACATAACAAAATACTGGACAAGGTCTAGAGGAAGGAGTGAATTGTTTATAAAACACACATTCAACTTGTATAGTTTTAAGTATACAAGATTTATGCATCTTGGTTAAAATTGGCTCTACCAGGTTTTGTAAAAATTCTGCTAGGAATCGTATTCTTTAAACTTCATTTTCCGTGCGTTAGTTTCAAATATATAACTTAAAAATAGATGTTTATATTGATAGTGTAAGCTTGCAAAATTTACTACTTGGTTCTAAGTAATTTTTTAAATTCCATACTTGTTTCTTTCTATGTACACAATCATACTATCTATAAATAAATATAGTTTTATTCGTATGTTCAAGAATGCACATTCAATATTATTTTATTGTTCTTCTTCTTATTATTATTAAGCACAAGCTACAGAAAGTAAAGCATCAAAAAGTCATAGATATTCTAGCTTAGCTGCTATGCAGGATATAAAAAATAACAGTATTATAGGCAACATGGATCTAAAAAGTTGAAAAATATTGTCTTATAGCAACTAATTATGATACTTAATACATTTTGAACTCCTAGAGAGCAATATTATGTCTTATTTATTTGTCTGTATCCCATCAAACTTAATAAAGTACTTTTTTTCCAAAGTAGATACTCAACAAATTTTTTCAAATAGAATTGAAAGTCAGGTGCTTCTTACATAGTATAGGTTCAGTAAATAGGATCAAATATAAGAACCAATGAACAAACTTAAGTTTGTTTAATGATCAGTGTATGCTCAGCCCTCCTGAGAAACTGTAACAAGGGGCACGAGAGAATAGAAGATACACTCACCATTATCCATAGAGAAAAGCATCATATATTAGGGAATACTAAAACAAACACATCACGGAAAACATTAAAGTGAATACCTGTGCATTTCTTTATATGACTATTCCTTTTTCCGTGTGATCCTAACTTGCATCCAAAATTCTCCTCCCAAAATTCTGCAAACCACACATTTCTTCGATTATTAGCAAGAGTTCGGCTTCTAAAGTATCGGTCAAATCCTATTTTAAAGAAAAATGGTATGATTTTAATATTTTAAAATATTTTAATCAAAACCAAATATCGTCAGAACCTTTGAATGGATATTATGTTGGGATAATTGCATGAAAACAAAAATCCTATATAACAAATTACAGTGAGTCAGTAGCCCAGAAACAAGGCTTCTTGTATGGCAAAGGCAGAGGAGGATCATTCTCCCCCGCCCCCACCCCCCACCATCACCTCTCAGGCACCTGGCCTAGGAAGCTGTATATCAGGAAAGCAAGGTGTTATCCTTATACCTTCATCTAGTCTGCATCTTTCAGAAGCAGCAACCAGTGACCTCATGCTCAATTCCAAATATTCAGAACCCAGTTTAGCCTTGTCTAATTCTTTTGTCTCTTCTAGCATGAATCAATGTTCAAGAATTTTCTATACTTCCACCCACCTCAAAATGTATCTCTCCTATATGTTCCATTTTCAGTTAGTCCAATAAAGCAATCGGTGCTAATATAATCTTATGGAGTCACGGGCAAATGGGTTAAAGTGTAAGTTTGCTCAGGTAACCACCTCATTGAGGGAAGATCACCTGGAAATAATGCCTTACTTCAAAGGATAATGTTTCGGTCCCTGTCAAAACCATTGGAAAAGATATTTGGGAGACAGACAGGCTGCCTTTCACCGATGCTCTGAGACTTTTCTGTTGCATTTATTTATCCATAGGGTCAGCCTAGCACCATCTATTCATTTTCCATAAATCAAGCATTTTCTATAACAATGTTATAACCATCATATATGCCCATGGAAATATACAAACTCAAAGTGCAATTACTAACATCATGGAAATAACTAAGTATGGTTCTCCTTCTTAAAAAAATCTAATAGATACTCTTGCCTTAAACATATATGTAAATATATATATATATATATATATATATATATATATATATATATGTATGTATTTAGTCAGAGAGAGAGAGCCAAAAAAAGTATATACACTTTAAGAAAGGAAAAAACTATATTAAAATTATAATACTTAATATATACCTATTAACTTCTACAGTTACAAGAGGTGCTCAAAGTGGTTACCATCATCACCCAGATACTTCTGATTATGGTGAATTAAAAGTAATACATAGATAACATCTCTTAAAATGTGTATACATTTTTGGCATCCCCAGTAAATATGTAGATGTAAAATAAGATGGGTTAAATGCTAGTCTTGACTATCTGTCATCAGAGCTAAAATTTCTATACAGGGTCATCAGTCACAAGTGCCTTTGATCATATTCTAATATTCCAGTTCTGCCTTTGAGTTTTCATTCAACTGAAATGAAACAAATTCTTTATGGTGCATCCTTACCATCAATTGATGCTCTTTTGGGCAAAATTGTCACAGCCCCTTCTGCAATCTCCTCCTGCTGATAGACAGGTGCTATTTTGGATCCCCAACTATCTGAGCCAATCCAGAGAAAATGCCCACTTTGGTTCAATTTTTTTGCTGCTTCCAATATCCTCCTACAGAAAGAAAAATAAATAAAACATACTACATTTATCAAGAAACACCCCAATTATGAATGTTACAAGACTGCTTTTAGGAAGTTATATATGACTCAGTAGGTCACTGTTAAACAATCAGATGATCATTCCAACTGCCTGAGTCTTATCATCTCCTAGAGGAAATATAGTGGAGGCTAACTCCAGAACATGATAATTAGCCTTATCCTTAACCTCATTCACATCATTCTGTCTATCACCCTTGTTTGTCTTAACTCATTCATTCCTCAGGATTTACTTTATTGGCATTTCAGACTTAGAGACTAGAAGGCTGTTGTGTCTGTGTAGCAGAAGGCAGTCTGTAATTGCAAGGGAATTTTGCAATTCCTGTAAAATCTTGTGATTTTACAGGATTCTCACAAGATTTTACAGTGAACATTGAAATACATTTAAAAAAAGAATGCAAGCCATAAATATGATTCTATATACAGAAGAAAAGTAATCAGTACCGGATGTCATCCTCATTGGCAAACATAATCACTGCTCGAGCATTAGGTGTTTCTAGTAGGCGTCTGATAATTTTTTCAAATTCTCCAGGTCTTGGTTCACGTGGGATTTTCTGTGATTGAGCAATGCAGACACCACCTATTAAAAAAAAAAAAGATGATTCAGGAAGAGCAATTTATTTAATTATCAAACAATGAGGTAAACTACTTTATAAAAGCACATGATTCAGTATAGATAATATTTCTCAAAATATGTGTCACTCTCACCTATTAAAAGTGATCATGTTTGCCTTATAATATATAAATGGCATCAATTGCTGAATCATACATGATTCTTTTCAAGTTTAAACATCATTCTTGTGACTGTTCATAAGAAAATCAAGGTGTATAAGAAGTGTGACGAGAGTCAAGGGGTGGAAGAAAGGTCTATTAAGTGACAAAATCCATAAAAATATGAATATGTCTTAGAGTTGAGACCCCTCTTAACTAGAAAGGCCTTTTGTTAATTTTATTTACTGTGGGCTTTCTGTAAAGCTAATTTTATTTTTTAGCTAGTAATATTCTCATGTGTCAGCATTATGATGTATTATGAGACAAGTGGTCTTCAAAACTATTTGAGTCCCAAAGATGCAAACCGTTAGTTAACTTATGTCTCCACCATTAAAATCAACATGGCAGAAATCCCATCTCACTATCATAGAAACAAAAAAGAAAAAGAAATAACTCTTCTTTTGGCCTTTTCTTCTAAGGCAATGGGAGACCAAAGAGAAAAGTGTAGAAAAGATCTCTGCTTCTGGGCTGGTGGAGGAGAGTGATTCACCCAATTGCTGTGAAGCAAAAAGATAAAATACTCTGATACTAGAAGAGAAAGCAATATTAGCAATAGATTTCAATTGTATTATTGTTTGAACAGGCTTTCTTTGAGTCAGCTGATAATTAGATCACCATTTATAGTGTTGTTTCAGTAGGCAAAGGCATTTTTACTTCCAAAGAACGGACAATGATAATTTTACTTCCAAAAAATTGACAGTCATCCAACCATGATTGCATGATTGGATGCCATTATGTGCTGTGCATTGGGCTCAACACTGGGAGTGCACAGTCTGGAGTTACCATCATGAAATGTTTCTACTTTTTTCAGCTTTGAGTGCTCCATAGGAATATGTCTCATATAGGAGCCATGCATTTCATGGAAGGAAAATGGAGAAGACCACTGATGTTGAGGGCAGGCTGACGTGCTAAAGTAGGAAGAACAAAAGGCAATGAGCCCAGCTAGGAAGTTATTGGAATCAACAATGGGAAATAATGAGTTGAGGCAGTGCTGATGGTGCTGGCAGGAGCAGGTGATGCTCAGGCAGAATCTCTGGGTTAGAATCAATGGGATTTTGCACTGATTTGATGTAAGTAATGAAACAATTGTAAACCCTAAGTATGACCCTACAGATTTGGTCTTTATGATCAGATATGTGATGACACCATTAAACAAGTCGGGAATCCAGGAGACTAAGAAGGAAATCCTTGAACCCTGATTGGACATAGGTTGTCTGCAAAGTGTGCATGGGACAGCAAACTGTAAAAGTGAGTCTGGAGCTGAAGAGAGAGAAGGGGAATGTAATTACAATTTTGTCAGGGGTTGAAGTGTTGGGTGTGAATAGATCACTGAGAGAGAATATGCAAATCAACAATAGGAAAGGGTGAATGACTGAGCTCTAAATAAAATTGCCAGGTTTGGAGAGAGAGTGAATGAGACAGAGAAGGAGTGATTAGATGTTTTGAGAAAATGTTTGGAACAAGAGGTAAGTTGAAGACTATGTGTAATTTCTTTAAAACTTAAACAAAAAAAAACCTTGGTGAGTAGAAGCATTAGGTAACTGCAGAAATGCAAAATTAAATAACACTCTCTAGGGAACAATAGCTGTTTCAAAATATGACTGCCCTTTTAATTAAATTGCCATGATTACTTAAGCATTCCATTAAAGACATGTTATATCCTCAGTATCATTCTGAGACTATTACTGACTCTGTAGCCAGAAGAAATGAAGTGCAGAAAAAATTTTATGACTGTTTCAGATGAGACAAACAGGCAATCCAAACTTACAGCTTAGTCTGAATTCATTGATTTATATATCCTCTAAAGACCTATTGAATATTTTTGTTTTAAAAAAGCTGAGTTAATTAGGTTTTAAACATAGTTTAAATCTATTTCACTTTTGTCTAGTCCTTTATCTGTTCTCCTATTTTTCAGCCTGGTCAATTTGTATTTTCCTGAAAAGAGGTACCATCAATTGGTGCCTTATGGATATTTTATTAAATGATAGACTGATTACATTTCAAGTGATTGGAGTTAGAAGAATGGAATTCTTTCCTTAACCCTGTCACTCATTCACACTTTCTATGTTCATATCAGTAAAAAAAAAAAGCCAGACAGCTCATCTGTTTATAAACACTCACTGTCTACCATGTTTCAGAAACTACAGACATTCAAAGATTGCCAGTTCTCAGCAGTCCTAGGATATAATTGAATGACAAGATGTATACATAAGAAAGGTCAGACAAGGGTATATTTAGATAACAATGAAAGATAATAGCATAAGACATATCAAAATGCAGTAATAAATGACACACAAGTCATCCCCCAAAAGAGTCCTATTACTTCATAAGAGGAAAGAGTCATTACATACATATGGAATTTGATTAAAAAATCCAGTGAAATTCAGTCAAACATTCAGGCCTAATCAAAGATGTTTTCATCCAATGCTTAATACCTATTGTTTGACTCTTTAAAAAGATTCTCTGTCTTGATTAAAACTCCTGGGGTGGGTGGAGGGAAAAGAAGTTTCCCTTTATCAAAGAAATTGTTTGTTGCATCTATTTTTCCATATCTCACTCTGAAAGATTATCAGTTTTATACAACTCAAGAGGATGCCACTTTCCAATTCTGCAGGTATGTTTCTGTTCTGTAATATTTAAAGCGTAGGTCTTGGGGGGGAAAATGTTGTAAGACAGAATTTATAAATGGCTGTTTTCCATAATTTCCAGGTTAGTTTACATGCAGCCTGTGTCCTTTTTCTCCTTTTGATTATTGAACGATAATTAAAAGATCATTTGTTGAACTGAACATTTTATGTACATTCTATAACACAAGTGATCACTTCTTTCCAAGTCTAATTCACTCAATGATACCATCACTATTCCTAATGGTAGTGCTCAAAGGTTGGTATTATCACCATCTTTTTGATGAGGAAAACATGAAACAAGGATATCAACAGCTTGCAAGAGGCTGAAACTCAAGTTCAAAGCCAGATATGTCTGTCTCTAAGTCTAGACTTTTTCCCATCTTGCTCATCCACAATCGATTGTATCTGGAGCTTAGTGATTTAGAGACGGCAAATGATTGATAGATAAAATAAAGCAAATTTAAAGACTCATTTTAAAAACACAGCCAGTTGTCTCTTGCAAATCTAATTGACAGCTACATAAATACAGTGCTTGTATTGAATATTACAAACTTAATAAAAGGCCGAAGACAGCTCACACTGCAACCCCTGAGCTTTAGGAGACCAAATAGGAGGGTCATAGGTCACTTGAGGCCAGGAGTTTGAGACTAGGCTGGGCAACACAGTGAGACCTTGTCCCTTAAAAAAGTACAAAAATTAGCCAGGCATGATGGTGTGTAGCTGTTGCAGTCTCAGCTACTTAGGAAACTAATATGGGAGGATGGCTTGAGTCTAGAATTTAAGGCTGCAGTGAGCTATTATCATCCCACTGTATTATAGTATGCTTTGGTGACAGAGCAAAATCCTGTCTCAAAAAAAAATCATCTATTGGATACAATTTGCACAGGTAGGGGTGGTGAGTTACTATTCGTATCTCCCAAAGGTACTGAAATTTTAAAAAGTAAAACTAAAAAAAAAGAATGTATTTAAGATACTCAGAATTCATGCAGATTATAGAACTAACTTAATCCTCTTCACCATATAGTCTACTCTCAAAACTTTCCAAATGCTTCTGTTAATACATATTCTCAGGAAGACTTTTCTGAGGTCCTTCATCTTCTACTTCCCTTTTGCACTGTAGCAATTGCAGTAATTATAATTTTATTTGTTTTGTTACCTTTTTATCTTTCTCTCCCTTGGCTAAAACTCCATAATTACTGAACTTTGTCTTTCATGTTTATCACCATACCATCAACACGTATTACTGTGCTTGGTACATGGAGACTACAACAAATATTTGTTGAATGAATAAATGCAAGGCTTATTATAGGTACTTCTGGGATACAGAAATAGAAACGAGACTGTCCTGCTTTCAAAGACTCCTTAGTCAAGTAGGGAAACAAATGGCTGCATGTGAATATATGTTTAAAAATAAGTGTCATTAAAAGAAGTAAATATATATATGGACCATGATAATTCAGGGGAAATTGTCACTGAATGGGGCTTTGCCTCCCCAAATAGTTTTTGTATCAAGGTACCATGAATTAGAATACCACCTAGGCCTTAGTTTATTCTTCTATAGGGTGACACTACAATTTGCCACAAAGGCCAGGAGATTATACCTGCACACCAGTCAATATGATGGTTAATTTTGTATGTCAACTTCATTGGGCCATATGCTGCCCAGATAGTTGATATGAGAACATATCTGTAAACAATGCTATTTCAGAATCTTTACCTCTTTAGAAAACTGAGACTCCTAGGGAAGTGGTCTCATGTCTCAGGCATGAGAAATAAATGGCTTGAATATATTGGTTTGCTAGTGCAGAGAAATAATGGGGGAAGAGGGGGAAACAGATTTGCTGTTAGAAGATCCAAGCGTGGTCCTGTGTGATCTTGAACAAGTCTCTCATCTCTCAGTTTTCTCATCTCTGTAACAAGGTTCAGAATAACTATCTCGCAGAGATGTTGTGAGAATCCAGTTAAAAGAGTAAGGTTCTATACAAATGTGGCACATTATCTCTTATTAATAACTGTAATAATCATAAATAAGCAAGCATCATCACTAACACTGAAAGGGAAGGCAGTTGATGTTCAGATCTAAAACATGGGATTTTTAACAGATTATACTCTTGAGCCCTTCACCATTCAAAGATTCTAAATTCTAAATAATTGTCTCCTTGGTCATTAAATTGCCTCAATGTACATAATTAAAATACAGAGTTAATCATTAAGGTGCTATATTCAAAATGTGAACTATTCCAAAGGTCACAATTGGCCTCAATATCCTAAGGCCTCGATATCATTATACAATTATATAATATCATTAGGCCTCAATAGTTTAGAAAAATATTTTGTTTTGTTTTCTTTTTGGTCTAGTTCAGGTTGAACAGAAATTTCATTACTAACATACTCCCAAAAGAGCATCCTTCAGGCTTCTTTCCCCATAAACTCAGGCTTGCCTGCCATCACTCATGGAGCATTGACTGAGCTCTTACTATGCAGGTACTTGCTCACTTACCTATGCCAATAAATAAAACAACTAGATTTCACTTTTCATCTACTGTTGATCACAATGTGATCAGGGCAATTTTAAGGTAAGAGAATGAGAAAAAGTACTTACATTATGTTCCTAATCCCCAATTCCTTCCCCCAAGAATCCAAGTCTCCTTTCAAATGGAGTCCATAAGATTTGAAGATTTAGCCGGGCTCAGTGGCTCAACCTGTAATCCCACGCCTTTGGGAGGCTGAGGTGAGTGGATTGCCTGAGCCCGCAGGTTCGAGACCCGCCTGGGCAGCGAGACCTCATCTCTACAATAAATCAAAAAATCAGCCAGGCGTGGTAGCGCATGCTGGTAATTCCGGCTACTTGGAAGACTGAGGCGGAAGGATTGCCGGAGCCCAGCAGGTCGAGGCTGCGGTGGCCGGAAGTGGCCACTGCACTCCAGTCTGGGTGACCAAGTGAGATTCCAACTCAAAAAAAAAACAAAAAAAAGAAGATTTGAAGATTTGATACACAAAAATTAACTCTAAATGGATCAAAGACCTAAATGTAAAACCTCAAACTATAAGAATCTTAGAAAAGTGCAGGAGACACCTTTATGAAAATTGGAACTGGCAACCAATTCCTATTCAGAAACTTAAATGCTGATACCTTAAGAAATAAGATAAACAAGTGGGACCTCATCAAACTAATGAGCTTCTGTAAAACAAAAGAACCCATCAAGAGAGCAGGGAGATAGCCAACAGAATGGGAAAAAATACTTGCCAGTTGTATATCTGACAAAGGCCTAACATCTAGGATCTACAAGGAGCTCAAACATGCTGATAAGAAAAAAAAAAAGCCCCATTAAAAAGTGGGCAAAAGACACGAATAGACACTTCTCAAAAGAAGATATATGGGCAGCCAACAGACACATGAAAAAGTGCTCAGCCTCACTCATCATCAGAGAAATGCAAATCAAAATCACTTTGAGATACCACCTAAACCCTGTAAGAATGGTCATCATTAATAAAACAAACAACTACAGATGCTGGCAAGGATGTGGAGAAAAAGGAAAGCTTCTACACTGTTGGTAGGAATGCAAACTAGTGCAACCTCTTTGGAAGACAGTGCAGTGATTTCTGAAAGAATTAGAAATTGACCTTCCATGTGATCAAGCAATTCCCCCATTGGGAATATACCCAGAGGAAATCAAATTATTCTACAAAAAAGATACCTGCACACGTATGTTTGTTGCAGCTCTATTAACAATAGCAAAAACATGGAACCAACTATGTTGCCCATCAAAGCTGGACTGAATTAAAAAAATGTGGTACATATACACAATGGAATATTATGTAACCATAAAGAAGGACAAACATATGGACTTTGCAGCAACTTGGATGGATTTAGAGTCAGTCATACTCAGTGATCTATTGCAGTAGCAAAGAACACAATTTCATTTGTTCTCACCCATAAGCAGACCTCGAACAATTATAATGCTATAACAAAGGGATTGGCAGTAGTGGAAAACTGTCAGGGGAGGGAGGGTGGGATTGGCAGTTGAGGGAAACTGCTAGGGGAGGGAGGGGCATACCTCATTAACAAGGGTACCTGCATGATCAACGTTTGTATACATAACCCTGAATTGTACCCCACATCTTTACAATAATAATAAAAATAAAATAAATTTTTAAAAAGATTTGAAGATTTGGTTGAATATCTGGGTTGAAATTTTGAATTTAACTCTAAAATAGAATGGTTAAAAACTATGAAAGCATTAATGGTTCCAGCTATTAAGCAAAAGTTGTGTAAACAACCACATGTTCTGTTTCATTTATGTATTTTCTCTGTCTTATTAGAAGGCTGGAATCTGAAGTGATGAGATAATACCATTGCAGGTTGGACTCTCCTGGAAGCAGACCCTCAGAAGGAGTTTGAAATTCATGAAATCTGCCCTTGGCATCTACCCTATGGAGGACTCAGGAAGAAGCAAGACTGAGCATAGTCCAGCCAGCTGTGGTCCAAAGACAGGTTCCCAACACTACAGAGAATTCTGAGACTAAAATGGCCTTCAGAGTTGCTTTGAAACAGGCCACAAATGTGATGGTTAATTTCATGTGTCACCTTGATTAGGCCATGTGTCATCCAGGTAGCTGGTTAAACATTATTTCTAATTGTATCTGTGAGGGTGCTTCCAGAAGAGATTAGCACTTGAATTGGTAAACTGAGTAAAGGGATAGCCTTTCTAATGTGGGCTGGCATTGACCAGTCTGTTGAGGGTCTGCATAGAACAAAAATATAGAATAAGGTTGAACTGACTCGGCCTGACAGCTTGAGCTGGGACACTGATCTTCTCCTACCCATGGTTCTTCTGAGTCTCGGACCTTCAAACTACACCATCAGTTTTCCTGGGTCTCCAGCTTGTAGATGGTAGACCCTGGGACTTCTCAGCCTCCATAACTATATAAGACAATACCTTACAATAAAACAGTTGGTTCTGCTTCTTTGGTACACCCTGACCAGTATAATCTAGTCATTGAATGTGGGCTGTTCTGTGAAGAGGGGAAGGTGACTTGGTGCAAAGCAACTCTTTGTAGCCCAGATAATCCTTCAAGGGGCTAAGAGATAAGGCTCTCTGTCCACAGCAGTCCTACAGATAGGAACAACGGGTTCTTCAGTGACAGACTCTTAAAGGGCAATTCACCATATATACAAATTGAAATTTTCAGAGCAATGAAGATATTTTGTTTTCTTTTTTAAAAATATTTTATTTTTAAAAAGATATGGGGTACAATTCAGGGTTAGGTATATACATGGACATCGCACAGGTAAAGTTTGGACCTCCCTTTGGTCCCCACTTTGCCTGGTTTGAGATCAGGTACCCTTTTTGATGTTATGTGCCACCCACCCCACCCCTCACCCTGGCAGTATCCCGCTACTATCAATCCCTTTCTTATAGTATTATGGTAAATGTTCAGGGTCTGCTTATGAGTTAGAAGATGCTGTTTTTTCCTAAAATAATAGCCTAAGTCAAATAACTAATAAAACAAAAGTCCTGAATGTTAAAACCCCTCTTCAAAGAAGTCTTGCTCCACAAAGAAAGACAATCCACACAATTAGTAGAAAACGGAAACTGGAGCAAACAGATAAAATAACAATCTTTCTGGCAGTTCAATAAGGAAGTTTTGTTAAACCAATCTAAAAGGATAAAAAAATTATGTTTTTAGTTGTTACTTATTTTTAGGACAAAAATCACTATTAATAATATAGTGGGAGAAAAAGTAAACGAGAAACAATGCCACAACACCAAGTTCCAACTGTGTTGGATATTGAGGATTAACTTATCAGGATGAAATTACTTATAACGCTGTGTATAGAATACTAAATGTGATTTTTAAAAACATGGCTACTGTACTATCAGTAACTCAAGTTAGTTCACAATGTCCATAAAATTAAGTTTTATATAAATCAAATCAAGTCTCTGGTTATATGACTTGTTAGTTCTATATGACAGACTTTTTGAGGGGTGCACAATCAAATAAACAAAATTACCATTTTATTCATTGTTAAAGAAAATGAATAGACTATTGGTTAAAAATGAGTAGCTAAACTTACAGGTTGATCATAAAACATTTACGTAGAATTGACCATTTCATTTTTGATTCAATAAAAATGTCAGTCAACTATTATTTATTTCTTATGAATGTACCTTTAGACAATAGCAATGGGCAAAACAAAATAACAAGGTATTTTTTTTCAAGCAATAGAAAGACATGAACTCTCCACCCTAAATATTCTTAGTATCATTTATTTCCATCTTTTTGAAGACATAAGTAAAAGAACAATTTGACCTAAGGTAATTGGCCCTTTAGTTATAGTCGAGTAAAATTTGTTCTAGGGTTCAAATAAGTGTAATCACACCTCCTATAACAATATTTTCACCTCCTCATGTGGTATACAACTGGGACTTAGCAGGAAAGTGCACAACATGATGAAACTGTGTAAATGTACCAGCTTAAAGTGTATTTTGTGAAAGGGAAGATTTATCTCACACATCACTGTAAAGAAAACGTGTTATCTTTACCAACATGGATTAAAAGAATAAAATGACACTTAAATCTATGATCATTTTCTCTCTCGCTCACTCTCACTCTCAAACTGGTTATAATTTTTCCTCTATCAAGGGACTCTGAAAAGCAACGCAACAGGGAATGAAACTCCTGTTACCGAAGAGGCCATGTGTCAAAGTCTACTCCCCTACATGTGCCCTGAAGGGGGCAGTAAGAACAATCCACTATGGAAGAGACCTGCACAGAAAACCCATCCCCTGCCTGTCGTCACATGTCCTCTCAGAGAGATGCTATGCTCTGGAGAAAGTTCGGGCCTGGATTTAGGCCCTCTAACTCAGCACAACTCACCACAGATCTAAAGGTCTGCTCAGAGGAACAGAGTGGTATGGTGATTACCAGTCTCATCTCTGGGGTCAAGTTTCCCAGTTCCAAATGAGTTGTTGGGAAGGGATTAAATAGACACTCAACAGATTATTTCAAGAAACTTCACATTTCTTTACTTTATTTTATTTATTTATTTATTTGAATTTTTTTTTTTGAGTTGAAGTTTCACTCTGTCTCCTAGGCTGGAGTGCAGTGGCATGATCACAGCCACTCTAGCATTGACCTGCCAGGCTCCAGCGATCCTTCCACCTCAGCCTTTCAAGTAGCCAGAACTATAGGTGCACGCCACCATACCCGGCTAATTTTTTGGTTTATTATAGTGATGAAGTCTTGCCAAGTTGCCAGGGCTGAGGCAATCCACTTACCTTGGCCTCCCAAAGTGCTGGGATTACAGGCTGAGCCACCTAGTCCAGCCAAAACTTCACATTTCAATCACCAAATGAACACAGAATAATAACTCTTACTAGAGATTCTAGTCCAGGGGGGCACTGAGTCTGCTGCAGAAGGCTTCATTGTTAGAGGGAAACTCATGCCTACTATACCACAGAACTGAATTTCTCATGGGTTGCCTCTCCTCACTCCTTTGAACTGGAAATGTCTAAGGAGACATGAGCACCACAGGTGGCAAAGATTCAGGAAAAGAAATAAAGCAAGAAATGTAAAAGAAGAAAACCAGAACAGAGGAAGAGTGAGAAAAAGAAAGAGAACAAGTGCAGAAGGAAGGGAGCTGAGAGAGCTTAACACCCAATCCAGAAGTACCTTTGGAACTGAGGGAAAAAATGGATTCTCTGTAGGGTCAAAACAGCAGATGTGGAGTTAGGAATGGTTGGAGAAGGAGCACTTGACTAGGTTTAAATAAATTTCATTAATGTGCTGTGTGCTTTTTAACATTATTTTTAATGAATGATTTGGGATCTTTATTTTGTTTTGCCTGTTTGTTTTTGCCATTTCAAAGTAGTTTCCCGAATTCTGGAGTTGACAATATGACAAGAGGGTTTCAAAAGAGAAAATGAACTCCCTCTCAATGCTCAAATGCTTAATATAAACAGACTCTCTGGGAGCAGAGAAAGTCCAAATTTCCAGCCTGGAAAAATCATTTTACCAATAACAGTGTCAAAATCAAAGTGAGCACTGTTTACATTTCTTACTCATTCTGTACTAAAAAAAAAAAAAAGTAGTATTAGACCTTGAATTAAGTCCATTACAGAATTAGTAACTTAGTTACAGATTAGGAATTCATGATAGTATTATACCAATTAAGTTAGTGAAGGAGAGAGAGGATAGTTGTGGTAGCTATTCTTCAATTATTCAACATAGTTTTTAAGCATCACATATCAAATGCTTTTGACACAGAGGTGACAGCAGTGAACATTATACAGAAAGCCCCTCAGTTCATAAAGCTCACACCCCAGCATACTTCTCAGTTTAGAGAAGCTGCTCCCTATGTCACTCACTGGATCTGTGATAAATAGCTGAATGAATGATGAGCCTCTATTTCATGACAGAGTGGAATGATGTAGTAAAGAGATAAGCATATCCATGTTTTAAAGTCACCATCGTTCAGAAAAAGGCAAAGCATTCTGCCATTTTATGAGGGAGGACCCAAAAAACCAGGAATTTATTTATTTTTAAAATGTGTATTTATTCTCACATGTTTAAACTCCAGTCACCTTCAAAGTACTCTCCATTTGATGCAATTCAAAACACCTACTGAGATGCTCTTTCCACTGCTCAAAACAGTTTTTGAACCCGTCCATTTGGATGACTTTTAATGCTTCTGCCGTTTTTTTGTTTCATCTCTTCCACATTGGCAAAACGTTTCCCCTTCAGGACTTTTTCCATCCAGGGAAACAAAAAAATGTTGCTCAGGATGAGATTGGGGGAATAGGGAGGGTGGGACATGGGGGTCATGTCATTTGGGGTCAAAACTGCTGAACACTCAGTGTGGTGTGGGCAGGTTGTTCATGTAAATCACCCATCATGAAATGGGTAAACACGTTGAAAGAATCTCCAAAAAAATTCACCAGAGCCGAACGCAGCTTCTCACAATTCTAGCTGGCATACTGATTCTGATGGGTTCCTGGAACACTGACCTAGTGGTAGAAGCCAGTACTGCAAGAGGCCTACCCTCCAAAAAACAAATGTGGGTTTTTTTGGGTTTCCCTCATATGTGTGTATAGCATAATGTCATTTTCAAATATCTTTTCAGATAGGACACTTTGAACAGTATCTAAACAGCAGCTATTAGAGTTGCAAACTATGAGCATTCTTCTATTCAGGACCAAGTAATGTCTTATTCTACTTATGAGCATTACCTGCATTCTGCTATGTATTAGCTTTCAATCAGTGGTCCTTCCTCAAAGCACCATTTTCAACAAATACTCAAAGTGAACTGATATCCCCAGTTTAAGGAAAAAGAAACTGATAGCAGAAAGATCATGATTATTTTAGCCAAATAACACCTTAGAGCAAGAGTTGAACTACAACCAATGTACAGCAGGGACCAAACTAAGAAACGGACTCTGGAGAACAAAAATAGACAGGAAAAGCATTTAAAAGCTCAGTCTTCAATAAATGCAAGTAACTCAAAGTATTTCTCTAGTAATACAAGATCATTCTCCATAGCAGGACCACATCTATACACACACACACACACACACACACACACACACACACACACACACACATATATTTAACTTTTGGGATTAAGATAGCATGAAAAAGAAAGGAGAGGGAGGCTGGGCACAGTGGCTCACACCTAAAATCCCAGCACTTTGGGAGGCTGAGATAGGTAGATTGATTTGGCCAGGAGTTTGAGACCAACCTGGACAAGATAGCAAGATCTCAACTCTACAATAAAAAAAAAAAAAAATTAGCTGAGTGTGGTGACATGCGCCTGTAGTTCCAACTACTTGGGAGACTGAAGCAGAAGGATCACCTAGCCCAGGAGGCTGAGGCTGTGGTAAGCCATGATCATGCCACTGCACTCCAGTCTGGGTGACAGAGTAAGACCCTGACTCAAAAAAAAAAAAAGAAATAAATAAAAGAGAGCAAATAGATATGTTTTAGATGGCAAGTCATCTAATATTTTTATCCTTTAAAAGACTCTTGTGAAAATAAATTTTGGACTAGATTTTATTCAAAATAGAAGACAAATAGTAGCTTGAGAGGCATGAACCTCCTCCCATATAAAAAATAAAACTCCAGTACCTTCCCCTTAATGAGAGATCCATTTTTAAAACAAATAGAAAATAATAAAAATAATATATCTGAATAGAAAAATACAATTTCACCATGTTTCAATATCTAACTTCAGCCTCATATATCCTAGTGCTATTGGGTAAGTAGGGTTGACATTATAAACTTTTTACATTGAAAAAGACTGTTCCCAATATCACACAACTAGAAAGGACCTTGTGAACCTAATCTCAAAAGCCACAGATAATCATTTTATTTTTCTATTGTCTCTTAATACTTATCTCCTTGGTCATTAAATCTCCTCAATGTACATAATTAAATACAGAGTAAATAAATGAGGTAGTATATTCAAAGTGTGAACTACTCCAAAATTTTACATCACCAAGGCTAAAGAGTTTAGAAACATGCCTTTTTTGTCTGGTTCAGGTTGAACAAAAATTTTACTGCCAACATCCTCCCAAAAGAGTATCCTGCAGGCTTCTTTCTCCATAAACTCAGGCCTGTCTGTCACCACTCATGGAGCATTAACTGAGCTCTTACTACATGCTGAGCTCTCTGTTGGAATCAGGAGTTATAAAAATAAATAAGAAGACACAGTCCCTGGTCTTAAGGAGATGCAGAGAATAACACATATGTAAACAAATATTACAATTTGATGTGAGAAATGCTGTAATACAGGATAGCCTTAGGGACATGGAAACAAGAAAATTGAATCCGGTAACTGTGAGTTAGATTCACTGGCTCTTGCAATGGCCTTGGAAATACACGGTCAGAGAAGTATAAAATATAGCTGCATGATACATTGATAGCATCGGAATTAACAAGTCAGAAAACATTTCAGAAGTGAGCTTATGATTTATTTAGCCAGTCACAAACCAGCAAAATCTGTTTCTAATGGGTACTACCAGTCAGCAGACATGTATATTTCCTGTGAAAATGTGATTGCCATTTAAAATTTTAATATGATGTTATAAACACCCTGAATTATGTACTAAAGAAAATTTAATCTTATTTTTCCACTATGAGAAACAGACATCTCATATTAGCGTAGCAAGAACATGGAGAAAAAAATTTTAAAAACCATTAAAATGGCCACTTGAAGGGACAATATCAAGGCACCAATTTTAAGAATCAAGGATTTCAGCTGGGTTCAATAAATTTTAATCACAACTAATCAAACAGCTATCTACAAGGCTTTATTTATTTTATTGTTAAAATATATCAGAACTTGTGAGAATTGGTTTTTAAAAATTTATCCCTATTATTGGAAATTCTGACAATGTGCAAACCAGGTCAATATTGCATCATTTAGGTGTGTACCATCAAACAATCTTTTACTGAAACCAAAAAACTTCTACATCTTCAGCGTTAAAGGAAATATAGCAGGTGTGTTATAACATTCTGTGTTAAATTATATCATTTATCTAACAAGGTTCTTAGAAAAGAACATTAAGCTTCCAACAATCCCAACACCATCCAAGCACAAAAATGAAAACCTATCAGAACTGCAAATGACAAAAAGGATAACAATTTGTTACCTCATAAATTTCTGTGATATAATTTCTACAATTTCCGTTCATGCAGTGACTCCCACATAAAACTCATTCTGCCTTCAAATGCAGTATATCACTTATATTAACCATACACAGTATTTGCATGTCTACAAATGAAAATCAGTTCAACTTCGTGCATAAAAAAATTCTAGAATATAAACGGCCTAACAGAAGCACTAGTTCTATCATTATAACAACAGATTTACTCATGACATCTTTTTCTCATTCCTCCATTGAAGCACGACCATGTTTCCTTTGCATGACTCTAAGCCAGACCCATAACCTCTCTGCCTTGATTTGTAAAAAGAAGTATTCTTGACAGGAAGATCTCAAGATTCCTTTAAATTTCAACATTGTGTGTTTCTATGAATATACCACATACGCTGTCTCCCATGAGTACTGTGAATTATGTAAGTTCTAATATGGGAATAGAACATCATGTAAAATATAATAAATCCCTTTCTTAAAAGCCTACAAGAGCAGAACTAGAGGACACATCAGAAAATGTGTCCAATGCAACATTATAAACCCTGGTTTCACAAGTCAGAGCGTTACTGGATAACTTAAAACTAATTTTAACAAAAAGATTAGAGCCTTGGTCAGTTTCTAGGGGTTTGGTGACCAGTTCTTCAGGAACTACAGTCTCTTGCAGTTTCAAAAAAATGAAATGAGTGTGGGGATAGGCTGAAGATGAAGACAGCTCATGCTGGTTTGTCCATTAATGGCTTCCATTTCACTAGTCAATAATCGTCTTCCTTCTCCTTATCAACCAATATTCCGGTCATATTTCTTTATCCTATTCCACTTTTCTTCCTGTTCCATTCTCTTTCTCTACCCTTTCCCCTTACCCTTTTTGAAAATGGTAACAAATCACCTGGTATAGTACCCTTCCAATTACTTCTGTCCTGTTACCCTGAGACTCACTAATAGCACCAACCAAAAAAGGACTGTTGCATGACCTGGCCTCCAGTTAAGCATGAAAAATATAACACATTTATTTACCTGTATTGTATGCACCCAATGTTTGTATACCTGTAAGATTAACATATTGAAGCCCTAACCCTAATATGATAGTATTAAGAGATGGGATCTTTAGGAGTTAACTAGGTTTAGATGAAGTCGTGAGAGTAGGACCCCCAAGATGGGATTAGATTCTTTAATAGAAGAGAAGAGGAAAGACCAGATCTATCTCTGTCTCTCTCTCTCTCTCTCTCTCTCTCTCTCTCTCTCTCTCTCTCTCTCTCTCTCTCTCTCTCTCCCCCCACCACCCACAACATGACAACACAGCAAAAAGGCTACCATCTGCAAGCCAGGAAGAAACCTCTCACCTCCAGAACTATGAGAAACACATTACTGTTCAATCCACCCAGTTTATAGTATTTTGTTTTAGCAGCCTAAGTTAAGACAATCTACTCAGTCCAAATATCCAACCACATTGTCAAGTATAAAAAAGTGGGGAGAACAGGAGAGAAATGTCATCGATGTTTTAAAAGCCGAAAAGCAGACTGGGCTGGTGGCTCATGCCTATAATCCCAGCACTTTGGAAAGCCAAGGTGAGAGGATTGCCTGAGCCCATGGGTTTGAGAACAGCCTGAGCAACATGGTGAGATCTCATCTCTACAATAAGTTAAGAAAACATTAGCGTGGTGGCACATGCCTGTGATTCCAGCTACTTAGAAGGCTAAGGTGGAAGGATCACCTGAGCCCAGTAGGTTGAGGCTGCAGTGGCCATGAGCATACCACTGCACTTCAGGCTGGGTGACAGAGTGAGACCTCAACTCAAAAAAAAAAAAAAAAAAGCTGAAAAGCAGCTGATGACCAAGTTGTCACTGACTTACCAGAGAAGAACACACTGAAATGAGAGCCCAAGAGGAGTGGAGGTGGGGCGGGAACCAACAGAAACAAAGCAGTCTTTCCACCTAACACCAGGAAGACCCTGGAAATGGAGATGCCACAGTCTAGAAGGTGGGGCTGAAAACAGAATTTGCTGAAAATCTTTATATGTCCTTGTCCCCAACTCCAGTCCCTCTTCACAGAAGACAGGAGGATCATTTTTTGTAGGGTATGAACCCAAGGACGTACAGCTAAGGATGTAACAAGTTTCTATAAAGTGAAAGACTGCACAATGAGTGGAGAGTACTTGGTCCCCTCTTCCTGTTTACCACCCACAATGCAGCAGCCTAATTTACCCCCTCCACCCCCAATACAGGAAATTGAGGGAAATCTCTACAGAAACTGGGCCAGGTGTAATGACATAGTGATCCTCATATACAATGTCTTACAACGACATGACCAAATCTACCCACTCAAGCTAAAGTAAGGCCCACATGTCCAGAGATTTCAAACACCATGTCAGCACATCATTCTTAATGTCACAGCAGGCATTTGAGAACAGTCCCTACTATGAAAGTCAGAAACCAAAACAAACAGAAGAGATGAACTCAGAGGACACAGAAACAAGACATAAGTAGAAGATGAATTCGAGAATATTAAAATACCCAGAGAGAAATTGTTGTGCCCAAATCAACAAGAACAGGAAGCTAGAAGAACAGAAACATTCAGAGAACAAGAAAAAGCTACTAGAAATTAAAAAGGATAAGAGAGATAGGAATATCTCATAACAGAATGCTGAGGAAATAATTCAGAAAGTAAAACAAATGGAAATCAGATGATTCATTCAGGCGGTTCAACATTTCAGTTTTGAAGTTCCAAAAAGAAAAAATAAAGAGAGCCCAGTATCAAAGAAAATTTGTAAACATATTTATGAGAACTGAAGTACATGAGTTTTTGGACTGAAAATACTGATCAGATGGCAACAAAAAAGAAAGAGAAAGAGGAAGAGAGAGAGAGAAAGAGAAGGAAGGAAGAGGAGAGAGAAAGACCTATATAAAAGAACATTAACACAAGCATTTAAAACGCTTGAAAGTGAAAACAAATTACAGGAAAAGAATTAAGACTCAGAATGGCTTCAGGATTTCCCACAGCAATACTGCTAGTCAGAAGAAAATGGAACAGCACCTTCAAAATTAGGAAGAGAGATGAGTTTTAGTCTAGATGAACAGAAAGTCAGCCAAACTATAAATCTAGTGTGTAGGTAGAATAAAGCCTATTTCAAACATGTAAAAATCCCCCCTCCCCCCGCCCCACCAACAATTATTTGCCTCTCATGAACGCTCCATAGGAAATGTCTTTTTTTTTTTTTACCTTTCAATTTTTTATTTTAAAATTGTGGGGTACAATTCAGGGTTAGGTATACAAATATTCATTGTGCAGGTACCCTTGTTGATGAGGTGTGCCCCCCTTCCCCAGGCAGTTTCCCACTACTGCCAATCCCACCTCCGCACCCCTCCATGCCCCCATAGTTTCCCGCTACTGTCAGTCCTTTTCTTATAGTATTACAATAGTTGTTCAAGGTCCACTTATGAGTGAGAACGTGTGATACTCAGTTCTTTTTTGCCGTGAAAGATCACTCAGTATTACAGCCTCTAAGTCCATCCAGGTTGTTGCGAAGTTCATAATCTTGTTCTTCTTTATGGTTGTGTAATATTCCACTGTGTATTTGTACCATTTTTAAAAATCCAGTCCTCTTTTGATTGGCAGCACAGTTGGTTCCATATTCTTGCTATTGTGAACAATGCTGCGATAAACATACATGTGCAAGTATCTTTTTTATAGAGTGACCCGAGTTCTTCCAGGTATATTTCCAGTAGGGGGATTGCGGGGGCATATGGAAGGTCGATTTTTGGAACTTTTAGGAATCATCATACTGTTTTCCACAGAGGCTGTAATAGTTTACACTCCCACCAAAAGTGTAGAAGGGTTCCGTTTTCGCCACATCCTCCCCAGCATCTGTTATTTTTTGAGTTATTGATGATGGTCATTCTGACTGGAGTTAGGTGGTATCTCAGTGTAGTTTTAATTTGCATTTCTTTGACGACTAGTGAGGCTGAATATTTTTCATGTATCTGTTGGTTGCTCGTATGTCCTCTTTTGAGAACTAATCATATCTTTTGCCAATTTTGTAATGGGGTTGTTTGTTTCTTTTCAGCACGTTTGAGTTCCTTGTAGATTCTAGATGTTAGGCCTTTGTCAGACATATAGTTTTTTCTCAGCCTGTAGGCTGTCTCCCTGTTCTCTTGATGGTTTCTTTGCAGAAGCTTGCCAGTTTGATAAGGTCCCACTTGTCTATCTTATCTCTTATGGCATGGGCACTTGGGGTTTTGATCAGTAATTGGTTGCCAGTTCCAATTTCCATAAGAGTGTCTCCTGCATTTTCTAAGGTTCTTATAGTTTGAGGTTTTACGTTTTAGGTCTCTGATCCATTTAGAGTTGATTTTTGTGTACGGGGTTAGGTAGGGGTCCTGTTTCAATCTTCTGCATGTAGTTAGTCAGTTTTCCCAGCACCATTTACTGAATAGGTTTCTTCTCCCCAGTGGTTGGTGGTGGAGGCTTTGTCGAAGATGAGTTGGTTGAGAAATTGAGGTTTTGCTTCCGGAATCTCAATTTTATTCCATTGGTCTATATGTCTGTCTTGTACTAGTACCAGGCTGTTTTGATTATTGTCAATTTATAATAAAGTTTAAAGTCTGGGAGTGTGATACCTCCTGCTTTTTTTTTTTTTTTTTTTACTGAGGATTTTTTTTACTACTTGTGGTCATTTGTGTTTCCATGTGAATTCCTGTATTGTTGTTTCTAGGTCTGAGAAGAATGTTGCTGGTAATTTGATGGGTATTGCAGAATGGACATCTTAACAATGTTGATTCTTCCAATCCATGAACATGGAATATTTTTCCACTTGTTTGTGTCATCTTTGATTTATTTGAGCAGTGTTTTGTAGTTTTCATTGTAAAGGTCTTTCACGTCTCTGGTTAGGAAGATGCCAAGGTATTTCATTGTTTTTGTGGCTATTGTGAATTGAATTGTGCTTTTTATTTGGGTTTCTGTGTATTTATTATTGGTGTATAGAAATGTGATTGTCTTTTACACATTTATTTTATACCCTGAGACTTTGCCAAAGTCCTTTATTAGTGCAAGGAGGTATTTGAAAGATTCTCTTAGGTTTTCAAGGTATAGAATCATGTCATCTGCAAAAAGGGATAACTTGATTTCCTTTTTTCCTATTTGGATACCCTGGTCACCTTCTCTTCTCTGATTGCTCTAGCTAGGACTTCCTAAACTATGTTGAACCGGAGGGGTAAGAGTGGGCATCCTTGTCTTGTTCCAGTTTTCAAGGGAAATGGTTCCATTTCTGTCTGTTTAGCAGTATGCTGGCTATAGGTTTCTCATAGACGGCACTTACTATTTTGAGGTATGTTTCATCTATGGCTAGATGTTTGAGGGTTTTTATCAAGAAGGAGAGCTGGGTTTTATCAAAAGCTTTTTCTGCATCTAATGACATAATCATATGGTTTTTGTTTTTACTTCTGTTGATGTATTTAATTACGTTTATGGTCTTACGAATGTTGAACCTGCCTTGCATCCCACAGATGAAGCCTACTTGGTCGTGGTGGATGATTTTTGATATGAGTTGTTGAATCTGGTTAGCTAGGATTTTGTTGCGAATTTTAAGATCTATGTTCATCAAGGATATTGGCTAGCAATTTTCGTTCTTTGTTGAATCTTTACCTGGCTTGGGTATCAATGGGTATCAATGTGATGTTAGTTTCATAAAATGATTAGGGAAGAGTTCCATCTTTCTCAATCACGTGGAATACTTTCAGTAGGATTGGTGTCATTTCCTCCTTGTATGTTTTATAGAATTGTGCTAGAAAGCCAACTGGCCCAGGGCTTTTTTTGTAGGTAGTTTTCTTATGACATAGTCAATTTCCTGGATTGTTATTGGTCTATTTAGGGTCTCGATTTCTTCTTGATTCAACCTGGGGAGGCTGTGTTATATCAGAAAGTCCTCCATTTCCTTTAGGTTTTCAAGTTTGTTTCCATACAAGTGTACATAGTAGTCTCTGATAGTCTTTTTTATTTCTTCAGGGTCAGTTGTGACTTCATCTTTTGTGTTTCTGATTGAGTTTATTTGGGTTTTTTTCTCTCTTTTTCTTGGTCAGTCGAGCTAGGTGACCATCAATTTTGTTTATCCTTTCAAAGAACCAGCCTTTTGTTTCATTGATTTTTTGTATTATCTTTTTGTCTTCTATGTTTTGGATTTGGACTTCTATTTTGGTGATCTGGATTCTTCTGCTGAAGTTAGGGTTTTGGTGGTCTTGCTTTTCCAGCTCCCTTAGGTGACTTGTTAGGCTGTTAACTTGTGATCTTTCCATTTTCTTCATGTGTGTTTGTAGAGATATGAATTCTCCTCTTAAAAGTGACTTCATGGCATCCCAGAGGTTTTGGTTAGGCGTTTCTTCATTTTCATCTGTTTCCAGATATCTTTTAATCTCTGTTTTGATTTCCATGTTGACCCAGGAGTTGCTTAACATCATGCTGTTTAGTGTTCATGTCTTTGTGAGTTTTGGGGGAACTTTGTTGGTGTTGATATTTATTTCCTCTGTGGTCCATGAAGGTGCATGGCAGAATTTCAATCTTATGAAATTTGTTTATGCTTCATTTATAGCCAAGGATGTGATTGATCTGAGAGTATGGTCCATGTGGTGATGAGTAGAATGTATATTCTGTGGTCATTGGGTAGAGTATTCTGTAGATATCAATTCAGTCCATTTGGTCAAGAGTCATATTGAGGTTCTGGATTTCCTTGCTGATTTTTTATTTCGATGATCTGTCTGGGGTGGTCAGTGGAGTATTAAAGTTCCCAGTTATGATAGCGTTAGAGTCAGTATCTTTTTAAAGTTTGCCTAGAAGCTGCTTTATGAAAGTTAGTGCTCCAGTGTTGGGTACATATATGTTTAGGATGGATATTTCTTGTTGATGGATTGAACTTTTTATCATTATATAGTGACTTTTGTATCTTTGAATTTTTGATAGCTTAAAGGGTATTTTGTCTGATATTAAGGCTATAACTCCCGCTTTCTTTTGTGCTCCATTTGCTGAAATTGTGCTTCCCATCCTCTTACTCTGAGTCTGTGAGTGTCCTTTCTGATGAGATGAGTCTCTTGAAAACAATATATTTTTGCCTCATGATATTTTTTCCATTTTGTCATTCTATGTCTTTTCAGTGGTGCATTTAGTCCATTCACATTCAGGCTAATTACTGAAATGTGAGTGTTTATTCCCGCCATAAGGTTCTAATAAGGGTTGTTGTTGTTCCTGTTTGTTTTTGTCTTTCTTTTGATTCTTGACTTGATTCGTGTGTGTTTTCAATCTTTTTCCTGCACTCTTGTGAAGAACATTGCTGTTCTTGTTTCCCTTTCTTCTATGTTTAATACTTTCTTAAGTGTTTCTTGTAGAGCTGGTCTAGAGGCAGCATAAGTTCTTAGGGATTAAATGTCTGGGAAAGATTTTAATCCTCTCTCACTGATGAAGCTTAGCTTAGCTGGGTAGGTTATTCTTGGTTGAAATCATTTATCTTTGAGAACTTTGAAGATTGGGATCCAAGCTCTCCTACTCTGGTGTTTTCTATAGATAAATCTGCTGCTCTTCTAATTGGTCTTCTCCAGTAGGTAGTCTGACCTTTTTCTCTTGCTTTGTTAGGATTTTTTCTTTTACACCTACTTTTTTTTTAGGTGAATTACTATGTGTCTAAGAGTTGCTCTTCTCAGCTCTTGTAGGGGTTCTCTGATTCTCTTTTGTTTTAATGGTCACATCACTGATGAGATGAGGGAAGTTTTCTTAAATAATTTCATGAAATGTTCAGGGGTTGTCTTGCAGGGGTTCTCTGATTCTCTTTTGTTTTAATGGTCACATCACTGATGAGATGAGGGAAGTTTTCTTAAATAATTTCATGGAATGTTTGTTCCAGGGTGGTCTCTGACTCTCTTTATGCCTCAGGAAGTCCAATTATTCTTAGATTTGGCCTCATGAAATAATCGCTCATCTCTTGAAAGTTTTGTTCTTTTAAAGCTTATTTTCTATGTTTTTGACAGTTTGGGTTAGTTCTATATTTTGGTCCTCAAGTTCTGAGATTCTTTCTTCTGCTTGGCTAATTCTGCTCTCCATGCTTATCAGTTTGGTATTTATTTCATTCACAGTATACTTTACTGCTGTTTATCTCAGTTATCAACTCCTTCCTATTTTCCTCTTGTCTCTCCTCAACTTTTTTTATTCTCTCTATTAATGTCTTGATATCTAGGTTTGTAGTTTGAGACCAGTCATTCTGGGGCCTCTTCATTGTTTGCATTCTGAAGTCTGTTTTCTCACTGTCTGACCTCCCAGGGTTCTGTGTGAGACCCATATTCTTCTTTTGGTTTTTCTTAATTTGTGTAGATTTTCCTCCCCCCTCTTTTTTTTCCTCCTCTTCTTTAATTCTGTTGCTCAGGGATGGCAGGGTTGCTTTTACTTCTGTTTTCTCAGTCTCCCATTCTTCCTTATGTGGATCCTCTGGCTTTGTTCAATTCTGAAGCTGGACTGTGGGTTGGTGACAATACTTTTTGCAGTTTTGAGATATAATTGAGGGGGGAACTATGATTCAAAATCTATCTGAAAATCCCAGTATCCTCCAACAGGTATATGGGCCCCCTGGAACCCACTTCCCACTGCCTTACAATCTGTCCATGCAGTTGGGAGTATAGGTTTGCTCCCTGGAAGCAAAATTAGGTAAGAAAAAGGAAAATAATGAAAAAAGGAGGGGGGGGCAAGAGGAAGTGGAGAGAGAGAAGAGTAAGACAGACGTACCAACTAAAAAATGAAAAGAGACACAAAGACAGAAAAGAGTAAAAAAAAAACTAAAACATACAGATAATCATACAAACACACAGTCCAACAAAAACCTGCCTATTGATGTACTCTTCCCATACACAAACAGGAAGTCTAAAGAATAGAAAAAAAATCAGTAAAATAACAGAAACAAAGCAAGTATGAAAATATTATCAAAAACAGAAAGAGAAAAAAACTGAAATAAAAAAACAGACAAAAATGAGCAAAACGAACAGACAAAAAATAAAAACAAGGACCCAAACTCGCTCTGAGGTCATTCCTGTAAGTCCATGTCCTTGCAGCTCTGATCTCTAGCCCCTCCCCTCTGCTCTCAGTGCAGGCAGATAGGGTTGCTCATAGTTTGGGTCAGTTGCCCCAGGCTACTTTGGAAGGAGGGGAGATGAGATCTGGACTCACCCGGCTTGCTGCCTGTCAAGTCTGCCACTCAGATCTGACCTGTCTGTGTCATATCCAGCAAGGGAAAGGGGCTTTTGTCTCTTCCACTTTGATGAGATTGCCTTAGGCCCCAAGTTGGAGGCTGGGCGGAGTTGGGCGGGCAATGCAGATCTCTTCCTAGTTCTGGGACAGAGAAAATGGTTGCAGGTGAGGCTTCTCACCAGGCATGGGGCTCCTCTCCGTGTATCCCAGATCCTCTCTCTCCACTGATCAGATCCAGGGCTCCAGCTGGTCCACTATAACAGGTGATAGTGTGGGTCAGGCGCCAGGCGATGAGAATCAGCTGGATTTGGCAGGCTCTTCTCAGGTGCATCCCACGACCAACAGCAGACTATCTTGTGAGCACCCGTGCTCCAATCTCAGGGTGGCGGGGGCTTACAGTCATCCTCAGGGGGGTCCCTGGGTGCATGAACCCGAGTCTCCCCTCAGACATACTTTCACTCTCCCACCAGCGCACACATACTCACACAGAGAGTCTTTATGGATGCTTGCTTTTGCAGTGACTCTCACAGTCTGACCTGTCCAGTCGCCATCTTAAGCTCCGCCTCTAGGAAGTTTCTGAAGGATAGATGTCATCCAAACAAGGAAGGAAATGAGAACAAGAAGGACCCCAAATCCAAGTAACAGGCAATTTGACACAGGGGAAGTACAGGAGATTTCTCAAAGCAATGATGAGAAGTCAGAGTTAACAGTCATGCAACTGGTCTATAGATCATCCAGTCCTGATTAGAGCAGGAAAATGGAAGACTCCAGAAGGATTTCCAGGAAGGAAAGAAATAGAATTGATGGGCTGTTGGGTGCATTTGGATGTACTGAGAGGATACATACAGTTCTGTCAGAGCTTGAGGATGGATTAATAATCATCATATAGAAAATCAAGCATATGACAAAGCAAAAAATGATTAATTTCAGGAAAAACAAAATGTATAAGAATATAAATGGTATGTTTACACTATCTAGATTAACTTTAACATCAGGTGCACAATCATGATACTATAAACACAAAATAAGCCAAAATTACGATATAATCATACTGCAAAGATTGGAGAAGAGGTCATGTATGTGTGTTCATATGCACATGCATGTGCAATTTTTGTGTTGAGAGGAGTTAAGGCATCATCCTCCATAGTGGACAAACAGTAAAGATGAAAGTTACAAGTCAATAAATAGAAGCATAAACATGGGATATGGGAATATGGAGACAAATACCAGAAAAGTAGCTAAAGGGGTTGAAAACAATTGTTCTTGGAGATCAAGATTCTAAAGTGGGAGGAGGAGGATGTATTTTTGTCAACCCCAGTTGCACTATATATGATACCACTCAGGTAAAATACATGTTTGGGGCATGGGTCATTAAGTGGAAGAGGGGGAAAAGGGTATAAAGTAGCAAGCTGATCTTAATATGATGTGTTAGGAAAACATTGTCCATAGCCAACCATTCTCCTAAAAACTTTTCTGCATCTTTTTGCCTGTGCCTTATTACCTTATATTGATTGTTTGATTGTTTTGGTGATATAATAGATGCCTGCTTAATCTTTCGAGGAACAAAACCTAGACAATAATGTACATTAACTTAAATAATTAAATAATAAAAACTACGTAACAATCCATATTGCTAGGATTTTTAAAGCATCAGCTTTCATGTAAGTCAATGCTAACCTGTCCCTAAGTTTTTTCATATCCAGACTTGAAGTTTATTTTCAGAGATATCAACAACTGATTTTAATGACAAATAAGACCCATCATGGAAGAAAAGCTCAATGACCCTTCATCTGTATACTATTTGCTCTATCATATTGCATTTGTTGCTATGATAAAGCACATAAGAGTTCTCTTACAAAAAAGACACAATTATTATTCAGGTAATCTTTTTTAAACACTTCAATGGTCATAAAAGAATGATATTCGATGGGTGAAATGGCTATAGAGGAGGGAGAGGACACATGAGGACCCAGAGGTGGGCATTCGCAGACATGGGCATTGGTGGAGGTTACATTAGTGTTCCAGCTATGAGGTATATGATTTATAACTTTGGTAGGTGTTCAAGTGTTTTGGAAGAGAGAGAGTAGAGTAGGAAATCTAACAGTGGCTGTCATCCAAACTCTTTCAGATAGAGTTTGAAACTCTGGTTGCTTTTTGGAAGAGATTAGAAGGGTTCAAGGAGCTTCGTGGCAAAATTTTGGTTAACCCATTCAGATGGAAACTTGATGAATTCTATGTGATAAATAAATCACAGATTTTATTAGTCTGTGATTTAAATACATCTATGTGTGTTTTTTTAATATATGGTATACAGCAAAGCACTGGGAATTAATTACCTCACAGTTCTCCAGAAAGAATTTGCAATGGTTTCCTTTCCAACAGCAAATGGGTCACCTACCTCTCAAACATAAAGTGAGGGAATGACGAGGCCCCTTGGTCCTCAGCACTTACACAAGAGAAAGGAGAATCAAACAAGCAACAGGGAGAATTGTCCCATGCTGGGACCACAAACAGGCAGGGTGATGAGGGACCAAATTCTGATTTTCAGAGAATTCGGGATCCAAGCGAATTGAAGAAGTAAAAGGTGTTGGACTCATAAGACTTTCCTTCATTTTAATACCAAATAATTTAAATCTTGTGGCTTTTCTAACATCACTTGGGCATAAAATTGGGAACAATCATGTAACTCAAAAGGTGTTAAGTTCTTTCCCTGCATTATGTCACTCAACAACAGGGATTAGACTGTATAATCCCTCTGGGTCTTGTGAATGTCCCAGATATAGTAACTCATGTGAAATCAGGTTGTTGCACTGGCTTCTAGTAACAGGTTTTTCCCACCCTCCACCAACTACGTATCCACAATCTTCACAAGGGTGATAATGCTTGCCTTCTCTCTCTCTCTCTCTCTCTCACTCTCTCTCTCTCTCTCTCTCTCTCTCTCTCTCTCTCTTTTTCTCCCCTCCTCCCCCCACACCCTCCTTCCCTCCCTCCCTTCCTTCCTTCCTCTCCCCTTCACTCTTTCTTACTCTCTGTGTCTACGTTTATTTCTTTTTAGAAAAAAATACTAATCTTCTTAGACATGGATGGCATCAATAAGAATCAGGTTCTTGTCAGGCTCTAATTGTACATAGCACCATACAAAAGAAACTCATGGACATGGGGGCCTCAGACCTTAAAATGCATGTGAGAAGTTTAATGAGAAATAAGAATGGGAAAGAGGTCCCTGCCTCTTAAACAACCAGATCAATAGCCAAATAAATGCTACTTCACAGCACTCCAAGAAAATAAGTCCCCAGTGAATATCTGCGGGACTAAGGCAGGCAAGACCACAATTTATGTGAGAAAAGCAGGCAAAGAAGAGATAAAAAAGGGAAGAGCCTGTAGAAATGGAAGAGAAGAAGAATGTTCTTTAGAACTTCAGGGGGCATGAGACAGAAGAGAGCAGGACTTCAGAACAGGAATGCTTTCTTCATACTTTCCATTTATTATTATTAGGCATGAAAAACTCTTCAAAAGAGCATTTGAATCATCATTTTTAGAGCTCATACAAACGTTTCTTCTATCTTTCTGCAGAATGGTTAGCATTCCATTTATTTCTGCATGGTTGCAATAGCACAACACGGGCATAAAAGTGTGCAAAATTAAATAGCTCAAAAAATGTAGGTGGGCTTCTGTGAAATTTGTGCTGAATGAATTTTTAGAAAGCAGAATGCAGTACTAGAATTGCTGCACATGTGTTCTATTATTAAATATCTAACTCTTCTAAATTGGGAAGGATAATAACAAGCAATCTGTAGAAAAGCTGAAGATCTAAACAATACAATTTGGAAACCAAAATAAAACTGTTTTGTCATTTTTACTTTTATAATTGTTAAAATAACATTACAGAATCAAAGCACAAAAACATAACGAAAAATTTCGAAGGAGAAAAAATGTTGCCCATCTTCTTACCATCCTGGCTTTAAAAAGTTATGATTTATTTCATTCTTTAGCCACAAAACCCATAATTATCCCAGTTATTATTAATGTGCATTTTGTGTGTGTTTGGTTTCCCACTGAGCATTATATCATTAGTATTCTTCCACACTATCCCAAGAGAAGCAGCAGAAAGCACACTCAATTTTGAGCCGAAGATGTGGTTTAAGTCTCGGCACACATTAGTTCTTCATATAGTTCTGGTAGTCATTTCCTTAGCTACCTAATCTCCCATGGAATTGACATAATCATTTTTACTTACTCTTCTCCTTATTCTCAGATATTTAGGTCATGACCAATATTTCACAGGTCTAAATACCGCTGCAATACACACTTTCTTGATATAGCTTTAATCTTATATCTTTTTTTCTATATCCTTGATATAACTTCATGGCAGGTTGAATGTATTTATAGCTTTTGGTACATAGTACCAAATTGTTTTCCAGAAGACTTAAACCAATTTATACTGTTACCAGAAATACATGACTGTATAGCAGCCTTGCCAATATTGAATGCTATATGTTTAACGCTTTCCTAATGTAACATCTAAAAAATGATATACCTCCCTTCTATATAGATGTTGTGTGTTAGCTTTATTATATTTTATGATAATTCATGGAAGCTGTCAGGAGTCCTGAAAGTTAATAAAATTTTAAATTAGGGTTCATAGACCTGTAAAGTCCTATAGATATCATTTAACCTCGTCTTTGACCCATGAAGAAAATTTTGCAGCAGTATCTTTGATGGAGACCTGATAATTAGCCTCGACATCTCACTGTGCTGCATTGCCCTCATTCAATGTGTTACTAAGTGCTACTGTTGCAAACCTCAAATCCCTTTGAAATATACCCCATCCATCTCTGTATCTTCACCATAGCTTTAGTTAGTTCAAGTACTCCTTATCTCTCACCTGAGTTACTATAATAACTTCTTCTCCAGTATTTCTGCCTCCGGTTCAATGGTGGGCCTTGTATGCGGTATAAAATATTATACAGTAGTAAATTTTACTCCTCTGATTAAATATTTCAATAGCATACCATTTTCGCAAGACAAAAATCTGAACTTTCATAGCATACAAATAATCTAGAACAGTTTTTAGGCCCACGCCAGTAAACCCACACCCATTTAACACCCACTAAGTTCATCTCTCACAAACCTTCATGTAAATGTGTCCTGCAAGACTCATTTTAAGGATCCTCTGGAAGACCTTTCTAACTTCATATCTTTCCAGCATTCATTGGTCATTCATAATTCCATCAACAGAGTTTATAAATCTCTAATAAGTGCTTTTATTCCATAGCATTGTGATTGCCTATTTAACTATCCATTTCCCCAACTATCCTGTAGGCTCTTAAGGTTAAAGATGTGCATTTGACTCTGCATCCTCGGTGCCCTGCTAAGTGTGAGCTCTTTGTAGTGATAAATGCAGGCCTATTGGGTTAATAAATAAATGAATGAATGGTCTACTCTCTGTTCAATGTCTTCCAGTGATAGGACCTCACCAAACAGTACATCTTGCTTTTTGTGACTCTTAAACTAGAGAATTGTCTTTAAATTTTTGCCACCTATGACTGAACAAATGGTTTGTTGAAATGTGAAAGGCACTGTTAAAGCATTTGCTGGCCTGAAAGATCCATGAAATTGGTCATCTTGGGTGACTTACTAAATAGAATACTGGATACCATGTTTGACATGTCCATTAAATACAAAGTCTACCCTTATAATAATAGGAAGAACAGCAAGAAAAAATAAAGAAGAAAATGTGAACACTTTCAAGGGAAAAAATGTATTCAAGGGTGATGCAGAACCTCAGGTCCAGTCTGGCTATCTCAGAGAATCCTCTGGCAGGTCAGAAAAGGTTGTCTGAAGGAAGAAAGTCTGAAAGCAGGCTGCCCAGAGGCAAAGGTGTTGATGCATTTACTGAACTCTGGCAGCTGCTTTCACACATATTCAGTGTAGAAGGATGTGTTGAAGCAAAAAAAAAGGAAAAAAAGGAACAAGAACTAGTGTATTTACTTAAAGTAAAGGAATTAATAAGCAAGAAGATTGAGGAGAAGAGACATTATATCATATTTATTTCATAAGCATAAAGAAAAAGATTAAAATTAAGTTATCCCAATGCCAAAGTGATTAAATTAGTATGTTGCTTCATTTGAAAGGAAAGTCTACCTTTGTGTAATCTGCCTTGAATTGCCCAATAGAACTTTCTGCTGTGATGGACATGTTCAATGGCTGTGCTGTTCACGTCAGTGGCCACTAGTGACATATGGCTAATGGGTATATGAAATGTGGCTACAGTAGCTAAAGAACTGAGTTTTTTTTTTATTTGATTTGATTTCAAATAAATAGCCACACGCGACTGCTACCTACCCTTTTCAGGGAGAGCAGAACTCTATACTCACATACGATTTAAAATATAAGGAAACTTAAATTTAAGGAGGATTTAAGGACAAGCTCACCTGTTTGGGAGATAATTAAATAATACTTTTTGTGGTCTTTGCGATCTATATTGCATGTTCACATATTTTATTTATTTTTATTTTAGAAGTCTGTGGTACAAGTCAGGATTAGTCACACAAATATGCTTCATGCAGGTAAAGTAGGGCCTCCAACTGGCCCTCACTTTCCCTGGTTTAGAAGTAGGTACCCTTTGTGATTCTATGTGCCCCCTCCCACATTCATATATTTTATTTAATAAGAGTATAGAAGATAAAAATGAGTGAGGAATCTCCATCGACACAGGCAACTAGAAAGGAAGTCCAGCCCTGTGTCCTCAGCTAATTAGAATATGGTTTCTGAGGAGCAAAGCCCTGATTGAACCATATTAGATAGGAAGAGAACAACTATGACAAGAAACGCAGACTCCAGAGAGTTCTTCTGTGCTCAAAACCCAGTTCTGATTTACTAGCTGTGACCTTACTCAAGTTACTTAACTTCTCTGTGCCGCAGTTTTATCTTAATAGGGATAGTGGTAGTATTGACCTCATAGGCATTAGATTACCAGAAGAAGTGAAAACTTAGGTGAAGTCCCTCTATTATCATTGGCCTAATATTGTGCTCTCCTTTGTCTGGGATCTTGTCTGAGACTTCATCTGACATTCAGAAGGTAAAGACACATCACAGTCAGAAGGAGGACTGATCAAGACCAGAGAAGTCCCCCCAAGATCAACTCTTCTGTCACAGGGTTGATAGAACTTAGCATAAGCAAAACAGCTAGAACAGTGCCTGGCATATATAATACATTACTTAGTGTCGATAAGCAATTAACTACTGTCCACCATTGAAAGGGGAAAACTCTTCTGGGGAGACTGCTTTGGTCTTGATCAGTCCTCCTTCTGACTGTGATCTGTCTTTGCCCCCTGAATGTCAGATGAAGTCTCAGACAAGATCCCAGACAAAGAAAAGCACAATATTAGAACAATGAAAATAGAGGAACTTCAACTAAGTTTTCACTTCCTCTGATAATCTAATGCCATCATTCTATCCTATCAGTCTAATTGGTTTTGTTTTTGTTTTTGTTCGTTTTGAGACAGCGTCTCACTCTATTACCCAGGCTGGAGTGCAGTGGTGCAATCCCAGCTCACCACAGCCTCCTGGGCTCAGGCAATCCTCCCACCTCAGCCTCCTGAGTAGCTGCATCTATAGGCGCATGCCACCATGTCCGACTAATTTTGCACTTTTTGTAAAGATAAGTTCTTGTTATGTTGCCTAGGCTGGTCTCAAACTTCTGGGATCAAGCAATCCTCCCACCTCAGCCTCTCAAAATGCTAAGATTACAGGCATGCAGCACCTCGCTGGGCCCCCTAATCATTACTCTATTCAATTTGCATGGCTACTTTTCCTTCCAACTTCTAATGGGTTACAAACTACAGTGGAAATTCTGAGCTGATGATTCATATCAATGATTAAATATTTTTATGTGAATACAGCATTGTAAATGATATCCATAGACTTCTGGAAGCCCCGCCCCACACACATACCTTTCACCTTGCAACCGGGGTGTGCTTTGTATTCACAATTCTTGCTCTTGACTATGCCCTGGCCTGCTCCTGAACTCTCTTTATCTGCTTTTCCAAGCCTCTACTGTCTCCTTCCATCTGGCACTCATATACCCCCTCACCTCTCCTGCCACCTCTCTCCAGCCAACTAAGTGCTTGGTGCAAGTGAAAGAGATGCTTATATGTACCACATTTTTTAAATCCAGTCCTCTTTTGATGGACAGCATGGTTGGTTCCAGGTTCTTGCTATTGTGAACAATGCT
>NW_007255944.1:0-2004 GCF_000164805.1 Carlito syrichta | reverse complement strand
GGGAGACACCCCTTATTAACAAGGGTGCCTGAGTGATGCACATTTGTATACCTAACCCTTAACTGTACCCCACAATTTTATAATAAAAATATGCTAAAAAAAAAAAGAAAGATGCTTTTAAAGTTTTTAGGAAAAGCTCTCAAGGGCAGTGAAATAATAGGTCTGTAAGCAAAACTGATACAAAATGCATTGGAATAGAGGTGAAATTTAGAATACCTAAGGAAACAAGCATTAGTTAAAATAGAGAAGTGTTTTTTAAAAACCATTTCCAGGAGTAATGTGAAATAAATTAAAGATTTTCAAGGTGTGACAGAGCTAACAAGCCACAGCATATGACAAGAGCTCCCATAATTACTAAGAAAAAACACAGGAATATGTATTATTCTCCTCCAAATACAAATTCAATGATGTGCTTTGAATCAGTAGATGAAAACACTCAGGTTGCAAAGATGCGATGAAAAACGGTAATCTCTAGGGGCTTTATGAATTAATCCTTACCTGAGGCATGCTTTTGCATGCTTAGTGTAAATTATTCTTTATAGAATTACACTGAGCATAATAGGAAATGTAACTAGGTTAACAAACAATAGATTAAGAGTATTTCATGTCAGCTGTAGATAACGAAAAAGTCAAAAGTCCAAATCTATATTTATCAATAATTTATGAAACATCACTTCAAATAGAAGAAACTAAGCTCTGTCCTTCCTTTTTTGAAAAAATACTGGTGATTGTCTCAATAATTTCATGGGGCATAAACCTCTCCAGGACAACTAAATAATGTAAATATGTCTTTACAATTCTTTATTTTCTAATTTGAAATAGAAAAAAGTAAAAATCTTTAAGAAGAAAAACAGTCTCTTGCAACAATCTGCATTACTAATGAGTCCATTGCTTCCTCAATCTCACACAATATCTAGATAAATGCCTCAGCCAGTGCTGTTTAGTGACATCGGCTCACGTTGCAATATATTCTCTGATGTGTGTAATAAATTACAAATAATAATTCACCATGGTTGCTTTGAAAGCATCACATAGCACTTAGCATCTAACTCAAAATAACTATTGACCTTCTCACAATGAATTCCAAAGCCCTGATATTTCATCTCACTTTGCTAACTAACATTTCTTTTAATCCTCGTCTTTAATTTCTCCTCTAAATGTTAAAGCGTCTTCCTTAAAATGAAATTTAGGTGTTACCTAGAGCCAACCCTCTCTATGTAGGAATCTCACTAGCATCTTCAACAGGTGGTTGTAAATCATTTTTCTCTTTTCCTCAGCACTATTTTGTTTACTGGTTAGTAGGTCAACTACTCTGTTTCCTTTGCTTTTGCTATGAGTCTTTTCTTAAGGATCTATTGTGTTCATTACAGCAGTTAGACATTTATTTTAAGGACAGTCAGTGGAAATCAAAGTGTACAAAGGCTAATACTCCTCAATACCAAAAGTAAGAAAGATCAATCAATGAACAAAATTGTTTCTCCTAAGTTGATATCAAATAAAGGGTGCATTTTTAGCTGACAAACTAAAGTCAAAGTTGGCACTACATAGAGAAAATCACAGACAACTGCATAAAGACTTAGCACAGTATTAGTTATTTAAGAAAACTTGTAGAGTATTCACAGTTGGTCAACATACAGGATTCTGTGGAAAATTATACAGAAAAATCACTGTGCTCACTCTTGAAGAGTATATCATCTAGTTAGAGAAAATCAACAGGCATACACATGAAGGCATATTGTAGAAGTTAAAAGGTTTCATGTAAATAACATACATCAACTCCTAGGGACTTGGAATCAAGTTTAATAAATTACTTGGTACAAGAACAGGCACATAGATCAATGGAACAGGAAAGAGATTCCGGAAGCAAAGCCTCAATTCCTCAACCAAGTCATCTTTGACAAAGCCTCCAACAACAACCAACCACTGGGGAAAGGAGAACCTGTTCAGTAAATGGTGCTGGGAAAACTGGCTGACCACATGCAGAAGACTGAAACAGGACCCCTA
>NW_007255943.1:723-6493 GCF_000164805.1 Carlito syrichta | reverse complement strand
AACCAGCCCTGCATCCCAGGAAAGAAGTCCATCCACCTGGTCATGGTGGATGAAACTTGATATGTTTTGTTGGATCCAATTTGCTAGACTCTTGTTGAGAATTGTACATGTTTGTTCATTAAGAAGATTTGCCTTTAATTTTCATTCCTTGTTGAGTCTTTGCCAAGTATGGATATCAGTATGATGTTAGCTTCTTGAAATTAGTTGGGAGAATTTCATCATTCTCAGCTGCCTGTAATACATTCAATAAGATTGATATCAGCTCCTCTTTGTATGTCTAGTAGAATTCAACTGGGAAGCCATCTGATCCAGGTCTTTTTTTGGTGGGGAGGTTCTTATGTCATAATCGATATTCTAGATTGTTATTGGTCTGTTGAGAATTTCAATTTATTCTTGTTTCAAACTTGGGAGGTTGTATGATGGCAGAAAGTCCTCCATTTCCTTTAGATTTTCTAGTTTATTTGCATACAAGTGATTATAGTGATCTGTGATAATCTTTTGAATTTCCTTAGGGTCAGTTGTGACTTCATCTTTTTTTATCCTAATTGTATTTGTTTGAACTCTCTCTCTCTCTCTCTCTTTTTAGTTTATCTCACCAGGAAACATCAATCTTATTTAACCTGTCAAAGAAACAGCTTTTTGTCTTGTTGATCTTTTCTATGATATTTTTGTCTTCTATATTCTGTAATTGCACTGTTATCTTAGTGATCTGGATTTTTCTCCTTCTATTAGGATTTAGATTATCTTTCCTTTCCACCTTCCTTAGGTGTGATGTTAGACTGTTTACTTGTGATCTTTCTATTTTTTTGATGCATGCATACAATGCCATGAATTTTCCTTTTTATACTGCTTTCTTAGTATCCTATAGATTCTGATAAGCTGTATATGCTTTCATTTGTTTCCAGGAATATTTTAATTTCTGTCTTTATTTCTGTGTCGACCCAGCAGCATGTTTTTAGTGTTCATGTCTTTGTCTGTTTGGGGAGGATCTTGGTGGTGCTGATATTTATTTTTATTCCACTGTGATCTGAGAAGATGCATGGTATTATTTAGATCTTTTAAAATTTGTTTATGCTTTACTTATGTCGGAGAATGTGATTGATCTTAGAGTATGTTCCACATGCTGATGAGTAGAATGTACACTCTGTAGTTGTTGGGTGGAGTGTTCTGTAGATGTCTGTTAAATCGATCCATTTGAACAAGTGTCAAGTTAAAGTTCCCAAATTTTTTTTGCCTTGATGATCTGTCTAGGGCCATTAGTGGGTATTTAGGTGTTCAACCATGATTGTGAGGGTGTCCTCTCTTAGTTTACTTAGTAGTTGATTTATACATCGTGGTGCTCCTGAGTTGGGTGTGTGTATATTTAAGGTGGATATCTCTTGCTAGTGGATTGAGCCTTTTATCATTACACAGTGTCTTTTTTAAGTTTTGATGGTTTGAAGTCTTCTTTCTCTGATATCATAATAGCTACTTCTGCTCTTGTATGCTTTCCATTTTCCTGAAAGATAATTTTCCAGTCAATAACTTTGAGCCTGTGGTGATCTTTACAGTGGGACGAGTTTCCTGGAGGTAGCAGACTGTTGAATTATGCTTCTTTATCCAGTTTTCCACTCTGCCTCTTCAGTGGTCATTCAGTCCATTCATTTTCAAATTAATTATTAAAATGTGATAGTTTATCCCTGTCATAGGGTATTAAGAGGGTTGTTTTGCTTCTTGTTTACTTTTGTATTTATATATGTGTATATTTTCATTTTTGAGTACTTTGTATGAATGTTAACTCTGTGCTTGCCTGTACTTTTGTGCTGGGTATGACCTTTTTTCTTTTTTCTGTGTTCAACACCTTCTTAGGCATTTTCTGAAAGGCTGGTCTGCAAGTGGCATATTATTAAAGGGATTGGTTTGTGAGAAAGATTTTAATTCTCCTTTACAGATGAAGCTTAGCTTGGCAGAATAGGAAATTCTTGACAGAAATTGCTCATCTTTAAGAATGTTAAATATGGGACTCCAGTCCCTTCTGGCTTGTAGTGTTTCTGCAGGTAAGTATGGAGCATTTCTGATGGGTCTTCCCCTGTAAGTGGTTTGGCCTTTCTCTCTTGCTGCTTTAAGGACTTTTTCTTTCATACTTACTTTGTGGAGGCAGATTAATATGTTTCTTACTGATGGTCTTCTCATGTGATTGCTTGTGTCGGTTCTCTGAGCCTCTTGTGCTTGAATAATCACCTCTCTAGTGAGATGTGGAAAGTTTTCTTGGGTGACTTCATGGTATTTTTTCATGGTGTTGTCAGTTTCTATTTCTGCTTCAGGGATACCAATCAGGCATAGATTTGGCTTCTTGACATAGTCCCACATCTCTTAGAGGCTTTGCTCTGAGTCTTTTTTCTATGTTTTTGACAGACTGGGTTATTAGTTCCATATTTTGGTTTTCAAGCTCTGAGATTATTTTTTCTGCCTAATTGATCTTGCTCCCTATGCTTGTTTTTGTTGTTGTTTGTGTTTGTGGGGTTTTTTTTGTGTTGGAATATCACTCTGTTGCCCAGGCTGAAGTGTGAAGTGCAGTGGCACCTTCATGGCCACCACAGTCTCCACCTGCTGGTCTCAGGTGATCCTTCTGTCTTAGTCTTCCAAGTAGCTGGAACTTTAGGTACACACCACTGCACCCGGCTGATTTTTGATTTATTGTAGAGATGAGGTCTTGTCAAGTTGTCCAGGCTGGTCACAAATCTACAGGCTCTGGCAATCCTCTCACCTCGGTCTCCCAAAGTGCTGGAATTAAAAGTGTGAGCCACCTCACCTGCCTCCCTATGCTTGTTACTTTGTTTTTAATTTTCAGGATGTAATTCTTCATTTCTGTTATTTCATAATGGAACTTGAAATTGGTCAGCCCTGCTTTTACTTCCTGTACAACTTCAGTGAGCTTCACTTCTAGTTTTTTTTGGTTCTCTTTATTCATTTTACCCATCTGATCTCTGATTTCTGTGACTGTGATTTGTGGTAGATAGTTCTTGGGGTGCTTCCATTGTTTATGCTCTGATAGTTTCTTTTTTAGGTGCTGCCCATTTTCTATTGATTCTTCCTCATTTGTGACAAGGCTTCCTTTTCTCTCTCTCACTTCCTTTCCTCTTTATTTTTATTGCTCTTAAATTAGCCAGTGACTGTCTGTTCTAGGCCCTTTTCTGTCATTCAACATAAGTCACTCACTGAGAGAGAGAGGATAATTCACTTCTGTTTGGTGTTCCACCCTGTGACATTTCTCTGTGCTGCAGATTTTCTCCCCTATTGTGAATCTGGTTGAGTTGGTTTTCAGACCCTTTTGCAAGCACCTGTGGAGTGGGTGGGAAGATGGGCCCCCCATCTGCTCTTTGTGGTTTGCAGCCTAGATGCCTTCCCACTGGGAAAGTCTTTGTGTGTCTTTCATGTTGCTCCCTCCCTGTTCAAGTCTGAGCTCAGTACTTAAAAGACAGCGAGTTCCCTGCCATGGAGGGGATCCACCTCATGGGTTTGCAGAGCTTGCTGATGATCCTTCCTGGTCTGGCAGGGGGGGTTGTTGTTAGTTGTTGGTAGTGGTGCCGTCCAAGTTTAATCTGAAGGTGAGCTTTCTTAGCTAGAGAGCCAGCCACTTGGCTCTGCTGGCATAAGGTGCTCTCTTGGCAGATGTGTGAACACAAGTTTGTTCCTGACCAGGACTCCTTCTACATGAGACCAATGATTCATGTGTGTCTGAGGGGAACCAACCTAAAACATGTCTGGATCATTCTCCCCCTTTTGTTCACCGGGAAGGGCTGCAGTTCTTGTGTGAGCCTGGTACACAGTGAGGGAATCGATGCCTGGACTTCAGTGTCTGTCTCACTTTCTGTTCTCCGTGTGTTCAAAGACACATTTGCTGGGTGTGGGGTGCTTCACTCATCCAAAGCTGCTCAAGGTATCTCAATCTGTCAGTGACTGGGTCCCTACTCTCTGCCTCACTCAAAAAGAGAGGCTCCTTTCTGCTGCTCCATGGTGGCCATCTTGGATCCCTCCTCCCTAAACCATTACTCTTAGTGTGACAGAATCATGTGACTTTTAACAGCATATAATCAATAGGCATTCAAAAGGCACATACAGTTTTTAAAGAGTTGTAATAACTACCTAGGAATTGTAAATGTAAACCATCCTATAAACCCAACACAAACAGTCACATATTTTTATGCTTTACCTTTTTCTCCTTGATCTACAGCTATCTATGCTGTATGGTGTGCATCTATTGAGATTTATACTTCTAATAGTATAAATTTATTGAGATTTACATAATTAAGGATCCTAGTTATGTCATTTAAGTCTAAATATTCTTTAAGAAAATTCTACCTGACAGAGGCAATGAGAACCATATGAGTCAGCCACATTATCGTTTTTTTCTGCATGGTCATTGTTTGAGCTCTCATCTGTTCTTTGATTAGAAGGACATAGATCAATAGTATAAGTGTATTTATTAGGTTGGTCATTTTTTTAAAAGTGGAGGATATGTTGGCAATCTTTTGCTCCAAGGGACATCTGAATCAAAGCTAAGAGAACATAGTAATCACATGTTGTAGATCTCTCATAAGACACCAAAATTATCCTTAACCTTTCCCTTTTGTAACATTCACTTATTGGTTCTCTCTACTCAGCAAAAATCCACTTTATTACCATCAACTTTCAAATAAACCTGTCCCTCTGAAGTAATTTAGTATCATTCAGCCACAGTGATAGTAGCAAGATGAGACATACCAGGCCTTCCTCTTTGGTCCATTCTCACACATATGGAGTTAAATTGGGTAAGAAAGATATTTTAAGACTTTAGTTGGGGAAGAGAAGGGGAATCATTACAAAATACACCTAGTGACTTCTCCAAATAAATACTTGTTAGGAGAAAATATTTTATCAGAGCTTCATCTTGACCAGTAGAAGAAAATTCTTTCAACTTTGAAAAATATTTTGACATTTTTTAAAAAAAAGATAAACATATGCCAGCAATTTGTTCTAAACATTATACTCCTATGCATTTACCCAAGAGAAAAGATAGTTTATGTTTACACAGAGACTTGTTCATGAATATTTATAACCACTGTATTTGTAACAGTAAAAAACTGGACACAACTGAAATGTCCATCGACTGGTGAATGTATAATTGTGGTATATCCATAATATGCAATACTAATCACTAATAAATATGACTGAGCAAATGATATAGATTACAGTAAGATGAAACTCTAAATAATTATAGTGAATGAAAGAATCCAGACAAGAAAAACACACACTGATGATTCCATTTATGTAGCATGCCAGAACATGCAAATTAATCTATAGTGACAGAAAGCAGATCAGTGACTGCTTGGTTAGATAGGAAAGAGGGGGAGAGAAAGATTGCCAAGAAGTGTCAGAAATATTTTGTAGTAATATATATTTTAGATCTTGATATCCAGTGTTTATACTCTATATTAGATGCCACTTCTCTTAGGAATGAGAGACTGGTGAACACATTAATATCACTCTGCACTATTTTCTTTTCCAGTGCTTCAGACAGAGATAGAGTGATAGGGCACTCACAACTGTGATACCTAAACTGGCCTAAAATATCTGTTTGAACTTAGTGGAAGTGAAGAAATTTTTTTAAAAATCATTTGCATGAGAATAATTTCTTTTTAAACTCTTGTGTAAACAGCAATTGCATTGCCCTTCCCTTCCTTCTTGCCTTTTGATCTCAGAAATGATCCCACAGGCAGACCAAACACTAATCTTGACTGGAGCAGCAGGA
>NW_007255943.1:0-703 GCF_000164805.1 Carlito syrichta | reverse complement strand
GGCTGATTTTTTTGATTTATTGTAGAGATGAGATCTCGCTGCCCAGGTGGGTCTCGAACCCGCGGGCTCAGGCAATCCACTCACCTCAGCCTCCCAAAGGCGCGGGATTACAGGCTGAGCCACCGAGCCCGGCATCAGAAATATTTTGTAGTAATATATATTTTAGATCTTGATATCCAGTGTTTATACTCTATATTAGATGCCACTTCTCTTAGGAATGAGAGACTGGTGAACACATTAATATCACTCTGCACTATTTTCTTTTCCAGTGCTTCAGACAGAGATAGAGTGATAGGGCACTCACAACTGTGATACCTAAACTGGCCTAAAATATCTGTTTGAACTTAGTGGAAGTGAAGAAATTTTTTTAAAAATCATTTGCATTAGAATAATTTCTTTTTAAACTCTTGTGTAAACAGCAATTGCATTGCCCTTCCCTTCCTTCTTGCCTTTTGATCTCAGAAATGATCCCACAGGCAGACCAAACACTAACCTTGACTGGAGCAGCAGGACAATATCACTTGATGTCTGAGCAAATCGTAGTACTCATACCCCCAGGTTTTATAGCTGTGCTACCACGAGGAGTCATGGAAGGCATGGGGAAATTGGGGATCCCTCTTAAAGTTTTTAAGGGACTGAGAAGTAAGTGAGATTGTCTCTGAAATACTGAAGGATTCTCTAAAATGCATAAGCAGTCTCATAG
>NW_007255942.1:0-6752 GCF_000164805.1 Carlito syrichta | reverse complement strand
CAAGCAAGGTTTGATCCAGCAGCTCTATGGTATTCACAATGGATCAGTTTTATTTCTCCAGGTTTCTTTCTATTGTGGCAAATTTATTCCAAGGCTAGTCAATCTTGTGATTACAGAATGACTACCATGAATTTTATGATATAATCACAATCTTGTGATTCCAGAATGACTACCAAGAATAACCATGATAAGATGAGGGGGCGAGAGAAAGAGAAAATGAGAGGATGGTTAACTGATTTAATTTTTTACCCCATGCATCAATTAAATTCTTGGGCTTCCTTATAAATGGACCTACTAATTTATCTGATCAGGGGAATTGCATTTATTAAGCTGGTTTAGGCCTTAATTCACATAATATACCCACAAACAATCTCTGCTGTGACTGTGTCAAGCAGATTGGCAGTGGCTAACTAGGGTCAGTCTTAGGGACACTAGACTTCGTTTCACCCAAATTTAAGAATGTTAGACGGAGATGGTAACAAGATGGCAATGGCATAGGTGGAATTGTGAGATTCTCCAAACATGAGTTCCCAAAAAGACTCTTACTTTTCTTCCCCCATCACCCAGCCCACCACTAGCCACGCTGGTCTGAGGCCCGGGGAACTTCGGTCCCACACAGGGCCGGATATTGCAGCCCCCTGCTGCTGCAGTTCCACCATATGCATGGGAGTCTCGGGTCCCAGCTCCCTCCCTGGGTACATCGTCTCCTGCCAGGTACCCAGCATCAAGCTGCTAGTAACTCAGGGAGGCTCTGGGCACCCACACCTCAGAGACACTGGTCCCATTCCTGGCTGAAGTACCCTGTGGGGGGCCCAGGGCAACTCTCACCACTCACCACCTGCCCTTTGGAGCTTTGGAGCTCTGGAGCTCTGGGTCCACCCTGGCTAAGGCACTCAGCGTGTGACCCCAAGCTGGGGGACCCAGACAAGCGGAGAGAAACGGATCTGCAAAAACTGCCTCAGCCATTCTCCAGGCAGAGACTTCCATTGCCCAGCCCACCTATCAACAAACCATACCTCAGTTCCTAAGGTAACATAGCAAAACAGGAGACAAAGCCCCACTCCTATGCTGAATCAGACAAAAGCAACCCCCAGGCAGCCAACTAAAAAAAAAAAAACCCAAACTGTGAGTAAATCTAGCTGCCTGCAACAAAAAACAAAGGGGAGAGGCCAGAGATCAGAGCTAAATTCACTTTAGTCTGATTGCTTATTTTGACTTATGATTTTATCATTTTGACTGTTTTGATCACGTTTGTTGTTTGCCTTCTGACTTACACTGTTTCTTGATTTTATTGGTCTGTCTCTGTGTAGCTATCAGTATTCTTTAGGGAAACTTTCTTACCTGTCTTTTTTCACTTCTTTCCAGCCTTGTGTCTCTTTCTCACCTGATAGTTGGTATGTATGTCTGTTTTCCCTCTTGCTCTTTGCTCTTTCTAACTTCCTATTGACCACCCCCTTCCTTGATTATTTTCCTCTTTTATACCCCCCTTTTTAATCTAAGGACCAAGACTACATACTGCTGAATGGACAGATTGTAAGGCAGGGGGAAATATGTTCCAGTGTGCTCATACACCTGTTCATGGATGCTACAATCAGCATATACATTCTGAACCACAGCTTCCCTCTCAATTAAACCTCAAAACTGCAAAAAGTAGAGATTGCGGGAGTAGTTGGCAAGATGGCGACGGCATAGGTGAACTGGTGAGATTCTCTGAACGTGAGTTCCCAAAAAGGCTATTACTTCGCTACCCCCATCCCCCAGCCCACCACCAACCATGCTGGGGTCAGGCCCAGGAACTTCAGTCCCATGCAAGGCCAGATATTGCGCCCCCCCCGACTGCTGCCATTCTACTCATGTGTGAAAGTCTCTGGTCCCAACCCCCTCGAGATCCCTCCCTGGCTGCATTGTCTCCAGCCCGGGCACCAGGCACCAAGCCACCAGTCACACAGGGAGGCTCTGGGCACCCGCCCCTCAGAGACGCCGGTTCCATTACTGGCTGAAGTACTCTGTAGGGTCCCAGCGCCACTCTCACCGCTTACAGCCTGCCCTTTGGAACTTTGGAGCTCTGGAACTCCGGGACCACCATGGCTGAGGCACTCAGCGTGAGACCCCAAGCCAGAGGACCCAGACAAGTGGAGAAAAACAGATCTGCTTAAACTGCCTTGCCATTCTCCAGGCAGAGACTTCCATTGCCCCACCCACCTAGCAACAAACTTTACCTCATTTCCTAAGGCCAGATATTGCAGTGCTGGGAAGCTTTTGGTTCCTGCTCCCTCCGGCTCTCTCCCTGGTTGCATTGTCTCCAGCCCGGCACCCGGCACCGCCGGTCACACAGGGAGGCTCTGGGTGCCCGCCCATCAGAGACACCGGTCCCATTCTTGGCTGAAGTACCCTGTGGGGGGCCAGGAGCCACTCTCACCGCCCACTACCTGCCCTTTGGAGCTTTGGAGCTCTGGAACTCTGGGCCCACCCAGGCTGAGGCACTCAGCGCGAGACCCCAAGCCGGGGGGACCCAGACAAGATCTGTGGAGAAAAACAGATCTGGGTAAACTACCTTGCTATTCTCCAGGCAGAGACTTCCATTGCCCCACCCACCTATCAACAAACTTTACCTCAGTTCCTAAGGCAACAGCACGAAACAGGAGACAAAGCCCCACCCCTACGCTGCAACAAAAAACAAAAGGGAGAGGCCGGAATTGGAGATCAGAGAAGTGACTCTAGTCTGATCGCTTATTTTGACTTATGATTTTATCATTGTAACTGTTGGTTTAGATCACGTTTGGTGTTTACCTTCTGACTTACACTGTTTCTTGATTTTATTGGCCTGTCTCTGTGTAGCTATCAGTATTCTTTAGGGAATATTTCTTACCTGTCTTTCTTCACTTCTTCCCGGCCCTGTGTCTCTTTCTCACCTAATAGTTGGTATGTATAACTGTTTTCCCTCTCGCACTTCTCTCTTTTGCTTATTTTGACTTATGATTTTATCATTGTAACTGTTGGTTTAGATCACGTCTGTTGTTTACCTTCTGATCTACACTGTTTCTCGATTTTATTGACCTGTCTTTGTGTAGCTATCAGTACTCCTTAGGGAATCTTTCTTACGTGTCTTTCTTCACTTCTTCCTGGTCCTGTGACTGTTTTTCACCTGACAACTGGTATGTATATCTGTTATCCCTCTCACACTTCTCTCTTCCGCTTATTTTGACTTAGGATATTATCATTGTAACTGTTGGTTTAGATCACGTTTGTTGTTTACCTTCTGACTTACACTGTTTCTCAATTTTATTGCCCTGTCTCTGTGTAGCTATCAGTACTCTTTAGGGAATCTTTCTTACGTGTCTTTCTTCACCTCTTGCAGCCCTGTGTCTCATTCTCACCTGATAGTTGGTATGTATATCTCTTTTCCCTCTCATGCTTCTCTCTTTCTAACTCCCTATTGACCCCCCTTCCTCCATTATTTTCCTCTTCTATATGCCCCCTTTTTAAATCTAGGGACCAAGACTGCATACTGCTGAATAGACAGACTGTAAAGCAGAGGGAAAAGTGAACAAAGTCGGAAGACCCTCATAAGGAAGAACAGGTCATTGCAGAAGAGAAATAAAAGCAACCCCACCTTCCCTCAAAAACAGAATTGAAGAGGGGGAGGGAAAGGGGGAGAGGGAGAAAAATCTACAGAAATGAAGAAAAACCAAAAGAAGAGTATGGGTCTCTCCCAGACGCCTGGGAGAGCAGACACTGAGAAAACTGACTTTGGAATACAAACAATGAAAAGTCCCCAGATGAAGGGTCTCAAAATGCAAATGTAGATATCAAAACAATAATGGAGAGACTAAAAAGAATTGAGGAGACACAAGAAGAAACTAGGAAGGAGCTGATATCTGAGATAACAGTAATAAAGAATACTGTGAATGAAATAAATAACAAATTGATAAGCATGGAAAGCAGAATTACCCAAGCAGAAGAAAGAATCTCAGAGCTTGAGGACCAAAATATAGAAATAACCCAAACTCTTAAAAACACAGAAAATAAGCTCAAAAAGAACAAAACCTTCAAGAGATGAGTGACTACCTCAAGAGGCCTAACCTAAGAATAATCGGACTCCCTGAGGCAGAAAGAGAAACAGAGACCACATTGGAACAAACTTTCCACGAGATCATTCAAGAAAATTTCCCTTATCTAATCAGTGATGCAAAAATTCAAACACAAGAGATTCAGAGAACCCCCGCAAGACAACAAATGAGAACCAACTCCTAGACACATAATAATTCGCCTAAATAAAGTAGGCACAAAAGAAAAAATCCTAAAGGCAGCAAGAGAAAAAGGCCAGATCACCCACCATGGAAGACCAATCAGAATAGCAGCAGATTTATCTGCAGAAACCCTGCAGGCTAGGAGAGCTTGGAGCCCTATCTTCAAAGTCCTAAAGGATAAACAATTTCAACCAAGAATAACCTTCCCGGCCAAGCTAAGCTTCATCAGTGAGGGAAAATTAAAATCTTTCCCAGATATCCAATCCCTAAGAACTTATGCTGCCAACAAACCATCTCTACATGAAACACTTAAGAAAGTACTAAACACAGAAGAAAAGGAAAAAAGAACAACGTTCTTCACAAGAGTACAGGGAAAAGAATAAAATATACACGAACCAACCCCAAAACTAAAAGAAAGACAAAAAAGAAAAAAGAAAAAACCAAGTGGAAGAACAACAACTCAATAAGAACTCCATGATAGGGACGAACTCTCACATTTCAATAATTAGTCTGAATGTGAATGGACTAAACGCACCACTGAAAAGACAGAGAATGACAAAATTGATAAAATATCACCAGGCAACAATATACTGCCTTCAAGAGACCCACCTCACTAGAAAGGACATACACAGACTCAAAGTAAGAGGATGGGAAACAAATTTTCAGGTGAACGGAACACAAAAGAAAGGAGGAGTTGCGATCCTAATTTGAGACAAAATACCATTTAAGCTATCAAAAATTTAAAAAGATACAGAGGGCCACTACATAAATATAAAAGGTTCACTCCATCAACAAGAAATATCTATCCTAAACATATATGCACCCAACGTAGGTGTGCCAACATTCATAAAGCAACTTCTAGGAAAACTAAAGGAAGATATTGACTCTAACACCATAATAACTGGGGATTTTAATACACCACTCACAACCTTAGACAGATCATCAGGACAAAAAATCAGCAAGGAGATCCGGAATTTCAATGAGACTCTGGACCAAATGGACTTAATTGATACCTACGAGAAACCCACAGCCAGCATACTCCTAAATGGACAAAAATTGGAACCAATTCCCCTGAAAACTGGAACTAGACACGAATGCCCACTCTCTCCCCTCCTGTTCAACATAGTATTGGAAGTCCTGGCTAAAGCAGAGAAGAGGAGGCAATCAGAGGAATTCAAATAGGAAAAGAGGAAGTCAAGTTATCTCTCTATGCAGATGATATGATGGTGTACCTTGAAAACCCAAGAGAATCTGTCAAAGGCCTCCTTACTTTGATAAAAGCCTTTGGCAAAATCTCAGGATACAAAATAAATGTACAAAAGACAATCGCATTTCTCTACACCAATAATAAACAAACAGAAACCCAAATAAAAAACACAGTTCCATTCACAATAGCCACAAAAAAAATGAAATACCTTGGCATCTTCGTAACCAGAGACGAGAAAGACCTTTACAATGAAAATTACAAAACACTGCTCAAAGAAATCAAAGCTGACATGAACAAGTGGAAAAATATCCCATGCTCATGGATCGGAAGAATCAACATTGTGAAGATGTCCATCTAACCTAAGGCAATCTACAAATTCAATGCAATACCCATTAAATTACCAACAACATTCTTCTCAGACCTAGAAAAAACAACACAGGAATTCAAATGGAAACACAAACATCCAAAAATAGCCAGAACAATCCTCAGCAAAAAAAAAAAAAGCAGGTGGTATCACAATACCAGATTTCAAACTTTACTATAAAGCTACAATCATCAAAACAGCTTGGTATTGGTACACGAACAGGCATATAGATCAATGGAACAGAATTGAGATTCCAGAAGCAAAACCTCAATTTCTCAACCAACTCATCTTCGACAAAGCCCCCACCACCTACCAATGGGGAGAGGAAAACCTATTCAGTAAATGGTGCTGGGAAAATTGGCTGACCACATGCAGAAGATTGAAACAGGACCCCTATCTATCCCCATGCACAAAGGTTAACTCCAAATGGATCAGAGACCTAAATGTAAAACCTCAAACCATAAGAACCTTAGAAAAGGAAGGAAATACTCTCATGGAAATCGGAACTGGCATCCAATTCCTGTACAAAACCCGAAACCCACAGGACTTAAGAGAGAAGATAGACAAATGGGACCTTATTAAACTGACAAGCTTCTGCAAGGCCAAAGAAACCATCAAGAGAGCAGGGAGACAGCCTACAGACTGGGAAAAAGTATTTGCCAACTCTAGGTCTGACAAAGGCTTAACATCCTGGATCTACAAGGAACTGAAACGTACTGAAAAGAAGAAAACAAACAACCCCATTATAAAATGGGCAAAAGATATGAACAGACACTTCACAAAAGAAGACATTCTAGCAGCCAACAAGCACATGAAGATATGCTCAACCTCACTAATCATCAGGGAGATGCAAATCAAAACCGCACTGAGATACGACCTAACTCCAGTCAGAATGGCAATTATCAACAACTCAAAAAATAATAGCTGCTGG
>NW_007255941.1:148142-236509 GCF_000164805.1 Carlito syrichta | reverse complement strand
TTTGCATTTTGAGACCCTTCATTCTGGGGACTTTTCATTGTTTGTATTCCAAAGTCAATTTTCTCAGTGTCTGCTCTCCCAGGCGTCTGGGAGAGACCCATACTCTTCTTTTGGTTTTTCTTCATTTCTGTAGATTTTTCTCCCTTTACTCCTTTCCCTCCCCCTCTTCAATTCTGTTTTTGAGGGAAGGTGGGGTTGCTTTTATTTCTCTTCTGCAATGACCTGTTCTTCCTTATGAGGGTCTTCTGGTTTTGTTCACTTTTCCCTCTGCTTTACAGTCTGTCTATTCAGCAGTTTGCAGTCTTGGTCCCTAGATTTAAAAAAGGGGGCATATAGAAGAGGAAAATAATGGAGGAAGGGGGGGGTCAATAGGGAGTTAGAAAGAGAGAAGCGCGAGAGGGAAAACAGATATACATACCATCTATCAGTTGAGAACGAGACACAGGGCTGGGAAGAGGTGAAGAAAGACACGTAAGAAAGAGTACTGATAGCTACATAGTACTAAAGAGTACTGAAGCAACACAGAGACAGGGCAATAAAATCGAGAAACAGTGTAAGTCAGAAGGTAAACAACAAACGTGATCTAAACCAACAGTTACAATGATAAAATCATAAGTCAAAATGAGCGAAAGAGAGAAGTGCGAGAGGGGATAACAGATATACATACCAGCTATCAGGTGAAAAAACAGTCACAGGGATCGGGAAGAAGTGAAGAAAGACATGTAAGAAAGATTGCCTAAGGAGTACTGATAGCTACACAGACACAGGTCAATAAAATCGAGAGACAGTGTAGGTCAGAAGGTCAACAACAGACGTGATCTAAACTAACAGTTACAATGATAAAATCATAAGTCAAAATAAGCGAAAGGGAGAAGTGCAAGAGGGAAAACAGATATACATACCAACTATCAGGTGAGAGAGAGACACAGGGCTGGGAAGAAGTGAAAAAAGACAGGTAAGAAAGATTCCCTAAAGAATACTGATAGCTAAACAGAGACAGGCCAAAAAAATCAAGAAACAGTATAAGTCAGAAGGTAAACACCAAACGTAATCTAGACCAACAGTTTCAATGATAAAATCATAGGTCAAAATAAGCGATCAAACTAGAGTCACTTCTGTGATCTCCGATTCCAGCCTCTCCCTTTTGTTTTTCGTTGCAGCATAGGGGTGGGGCTTTGTCTCCTGTTTCACACTGTTGCCTTAAAAGCTGAGGTAAAGTTTGTTGCTAGGTGGGCGGGGCAGTGGAAGTCTGCCTGGAGAATGGCAAGGCAGTTTAAGCAGGTCTGTTTTTCTCCGCTTGTCTGGGTCCTCTGGGTTGGGGTCTCACGCTGTGTGCCTCAGCCAGGGTGGACCCGGAGTTCCAGAGCTCCAAAGTTCCAAAAGGCAGGCTGTAAATGACGAGAGTGGCACTGGGTCCCTACAGAGTATTCAGCCAGTAATGGAACCGGTGTCTCTGAGGGGCGGGCGCTCAGAGCCTCCCTGTGCGACCTGCGGTGCCGGGTGCCGGGCCGGGGAGAGAGCTGGAGGGAGCAGGGACCCAAAACTTCCCCGCACGCTGCAATACCTGGCCTTAGGAAATGAGGTAAAGTTTGTTGCTAGGTGGGCAGGGCAATGGAAGTCTCTGCCTGGAGAATGGCAAGGCAGTTTAAGCAGATCTTTTTTTCTCCGCTTGTCTGGGTCCTCTGATTTGGGGTCTCACGCTGAGTGCCTCAGCCAGGGTGGACCCGGAGTTCCAGAGCTCCAAAGTTCCAAAGGGCAGGCTCTAGACAGCGAGAGTGGCACTGGGACCCAACAGAGGACTTCAGCCAGAAATGGAACCAGCGTCTCTGAGGGGCGGGTGCCCAGAGCCTCCCTGTGTGACCGGCGGCTTGATGCCGGGTGCCCGGGCTGGAGACAATGCAGCCGGGGAGGGATCTGGAGGGGGCTGGGACCGGAGACTTCCACACACGAGTAGAACGGCAGCAGTGGGGGGGGGGCGCAATATCTGGCCTTGCGTGGGACTGAAGTTCCCGGACCTGCCCCCAGCGCGGTTGGTGGTGGGCTGGGGGATGGGGGTAGCGAAGTGATAGCCTTTTTGGGAACTCACGTTCAGAGAATCTCACCAGTTCACCTATGCCGTCGCCATCTTGCCCCGTCTCCTTAAGTTGGTATTTAAGATCAGGGTCCATTCATTTGAAAGGTTTGCTGAGGTGGTGAATGTACTTTTGTGGGTGTGTTTAGAATGAAATAGTTTCATATTGGGTTGTTAACTCAAAAAGAGCTGTTGTAAGAGAGTTGCTACGTCCAGAGGAACAATTATTAATATTTTCAGTGGTACTTGATATGGTAGTGACATAAGTCCTAAAGATGGAACATGATTTTTGGTGCTGTCGAAGTAAAATCAGAGCAATCTTATTATAGCTGATGTAATTTAGATGTTTAGAGGTAGGGGATTTTCTGATAGCAAAATCTCATACATGTAACTCCCCAAATGAAAAGCCTCTCTCCAGGGGAGAGAATCATCAAGGGAAAATTTTTCAGTGTGGTTATGCTGACAACTTACAAACATTTTTCTGGAAGGTTTTGGCTTGGAGATGACTTTGGATTTTGAGTCTGACCTGAAATAAGATTGGAGTTGGGGAAAATGAATGGCTTTCCCTCTACACTTTACCACCTTTCAGTTTGAATTTACCTTAGCATCACTTAACAACAGCTTCTGTCTTTCATTTGTTACGTCCATTGACTCATGCATGATGAGTATTGTTGCATGCACTTGGTAGTTTCTCGCATGTATAGATAGAAAAGGGAACTGAAGCCTAAAAAAGTGTAACTTACACAAAGTTACGCAGTCCATGAGTCATAAAACCAGAACTAAATTCTACACATGACTCAAGAATTGATGCTTTTAACCACTATGATTCCTGTCTTGTATCTCAGCTACATACGAATGAATCTTTCTCCAGAACTGGCTGGTGAACTTCCTTGTGGCTTGTCATTTTAGTGTCCCCACAGCACCAAATGAGGTCTGAACGTTTGTTAAATCCAATTTTTCACAGCTACAGATTCCTCAGTTCAGGTAGGAACAGAGTGAAGGGTTAAGTCAACTACTCAGCTTTCTAAAAAAAAGTAAGTATGGAAGTTATTGAATTATGTCAGATGTCTTGAAACAACTGCTCTTCAGGGGACACTGGGGCATAATTTCTTCTCTTGTCTTGATCCCTCACTCGTCTATACAACAAAACAGAGAGGCAGATTATGTTCTGATATGATTCCAGTGGGAACGTTTACTCATAAAGGAGGTAAATGATGTCAATTTTATTAATATTGGAAAGTCTTTTGCAAACATAATGCAATCCATTTAGTTAACTTTGTGCAGAACTCGTCAAACTTGCCTAAAAGTAAACCTCTTTAAAAGTGGTGTATTTATTCTCCTTTCCTTTTTAAGGGCGTTTTGAAACAATCTACAGTGATAGGGACAAATAAATACACAATCCAAAACTTACCAATGAATTATTACCTGACAATACGTTGTATGGATGTTTAAAGCAGATTTCAATCTCTTACTTTGAAAGCAAGAAGCATTTTGTTGGTTTGTAAGTTTTACACAGAGGAAATGGTGTTCTGTTGTTTCTGTTTTCCTATATCATCCACTCAATTCCCATGAAATTAAAGTCTTTCCCTTAAAGATGTCAGGGAACCTTCTTTTATGTTCCTTCACTGAAACTGTATGTTTTTCAGAGCATTTACTTTTGACATTCAATATGCAGAAAAATCTTGTAATAAATGCTAACTATAATTTTAGATAGCTATCCATTCCTCCATCCATTCTCTCCCGTTTGAAAAACACATTTTTCTCTGCAGCTTTTCCAGTAGCAGCACTTGATGAATTCTCCCTTTTTACATTTCACTTCCTTCCACTTCCTATATCCTTCTCTTTGATTCCAGCCTCTCTGACTTCACTGAGAAAAATGCCAGTCCTTGAAAGAGCACCCCTCAGCCTCCTGGCACCAAACCTGTGAGTTTACTTTCGTTTACATGTAAATCAGGCTGCACAGAGTGAATCCCTTTCCTTATGCTTTGGATTTTTCCATCTTTCTCTTTATCAGGTTTTAACTTGCTCCTGCATATTTAACTTCTCTCTGTCCACTGACACCTTCGTTTGACGTTTGCGCATGTTTAAGTCTTTCTCATCTAAGGCATAAAACAAAACAGCCAATGAAATGAAAATCAACTTTTTGTTAATAAACCTGTCCTTGGACTTAGCAGATCTCTGTAACTTGCATTTGTGTGATCGATTATTCTTCAGCCCTCAGAAATCAGACTCATATTCCCAAAAGTTTTCTCTTATTCTGCTCTCAACATCTCTCTTTGTCCAGCATGTTGCCAAATTTAATATTGTTAAATATTGCTTAGGTATCAGACAAGGAATGAAACGAACTAAATTTAAGGATCCCTTTTCTTCTATCATTCTGGCTATTTGTTCTCTAGTTCCTTAGAAATCTCTGTTCTTCTATTTTCTATTACCAAGCCAGTGGCAGGATTTCTCCCTATGGAATAGTTTAGAAATTCAGCACTTTTGCTTGTCACAACATTTGAGGTGTTGGGCTACTAGCCTTATTAATAGGGGTGGGTCAGAGATATGCCACATCTGTAAAAAGCCAGATAAAGACTAGCACAGTAAAGGACTTTCCTGGGTTCCATATAACTTTCAAATGTCTTGCTTGATATACATGTAAATGTGTGTGTGGTGGGGAGGGGGGCATAGGGGTATGCAAAACCTAATTATAAATGTGTTACTCTTTTGTCTTAAATAAAACCAATGCATTTTTTTTGTTTGCTTTTGCATAGTTTACACATAACCTGACATTTCCAGGATTGAGACAACTGTAGAACATGAGAAAGAGTGTACATTTTATAAGTCAGAAGTTCATTCAAGAGTTCCTAACCATACTAGAAAGTTATATCCTTTATAGCAACGTCTTTTGTGGGATTAGAATCATTAAAGATCATTACTCACTAAGTTTGTATTTTTAGCTGCAGTGTTTACCACTGTCCTAGGTAGAGGATAAACATATGTGTCTTTCGCTATTATTTTCTTAGAAATATGAATTTGCATGTTGAAATACTATAAGCACCTCCCTCTTATATCTTCTGTAGAGTATAGTTATGTAATTGTTATTTTTATTTTCAATTTTTTTATTTTAAAAATGTGGATTCAGGATTAGGTATTAGTGGTCATCATACAGGTAAATTGTGGTCATCCCTTTGGTCCCCACTTTGCTTGGTTTGAGATCAGGTATCCTTACTAATGTTATGTGCCCCCCTATCCCTGGCAGTTTCCAGCTACTGCCAATCCCTTTCTTATAGTATTATGTTAAATGTTCAGGGTCTATTCATGACTGAGAACATGTGGTACTCAGTTTTTTTGTTTCTGTGATAAATCACTGAGTATTATAGACTCTAAATCCATTCAACTTACTGCAACGTCCATAATTTTGTTCTTCTTTATGACTGCATAATATTCCATCGTGTATATGTACAGACACATGAAAAAATGCTCAGTCTCACTAATCATCAGAGAAATGAAAATCAAAACCACATTGAGATACCACCTAACTCCAGTAAGAATGGCTATCAACAAAACAAAAAACAACAGATGCTGGCGAGGATGCAGAAAAAAGAGAAGGCTTCTACATTGTTGGTGGGAATGCAAACTAGTTCAACTGCTATGGAAAACAGTGTGGCGATTCCTAAAAGAATTAGAAATTGCCTTTCCATATGACCTAATTATAAAACGTATTTAAAATTGGGTTTTGCATACCCCTGTGCCCTCCTTGAGTTACTCTAACCAGCATGGCAGACTCATGGGAATATATCTGGAGGGACTTAAATCACTTTACAAAAAAGATACCTGCACATGCATGATTATTGCAGCATATTTACAATCACAAAAAACCTGTTACCAATCGGACTGCCCATTAAAACTTGACTGGATAAAAAAATGTGGTACATATTATTTTTCAATTTTCATGACTATAAGTTTCATTTGTGAATAGCACATGCAACGAAATTTATTTTAAAAGTTTTCTTGGAATCTAGTAGGGTCAAAGACCACTGGCTTAAAGTTTCACAATTCTCAGACTTCAAGTTAGAGCCAATTCTGTCTTCTCATGGTTATCTGAACCCTGAAAATGTCCTCTTATCATTTACTCATTAAGGCCTTGAGCATATCAATATCTCCAGCATAGATGTCTCTGCTGAGTCTGGGCCTTTTATTCATCTTTTTTGTGGCTATAGACACTTTCATGTCTTTTAAGCCCCTTAAAGTCAACTAATAACTGCCGTAGAGATTTGTTAGACTACAAATAAACTTCTACTCTCTCATTCCAACCTTAATAGGCAAGAATCATGCACTCTGGTGCCAATTAAACAAAGATTAAAAAAAAAAATCGCTGGGCTCGGTGGCTCAGCCTGTAATCCCGCGCCTTTGGGAGGCTGAGGTGAGTGGATTGCCTGAGCCCGCGGGTTCGAGACCCGCCTGGGCAACTTGGCGAGACCTCATCTCTACCATAAATCAAAAAATTAGCCGGGCGTGGTAGCGTGTGCCTGTGGTTCCAGCTACTCGGAAGGCTGAGGCGGAAGGATCGCCGGAGCCCAGCAGGTCGAGGCTGCGGTGGCCGGGAGCGGCCTCTGCACTCCAGTCTGGGCGACAGTGAGACTCCAACTCAAAAAAAAAAAAAAAAAATCCTCACTCACTACCCGGCATCAGGCCATCATCATCTTTCATGTGGAAGGATGCCTCCCGACTTATTATCTAACCTTTCTTACTCCTCTTTTTCCTCCTTTACTCTGCTGAGATCATGTCACCAATCAGCTTAGACTCCCTCACAGGTTTCCAGATATCCTGCTTTTGAGTTCCAGTTGCTGTGTATGATTCGTTAGGCTAGATACAACTTGGCCCCTGCCTACCTCCCTGCCTCATCTCCATTTGTTACCCTTCTTTTTTTTTTTTTTTTGTAGAGATGAGGTATCGCTATGTTTCCCAGCTTAGTCTCGAACTCCTGGCCTCAGGTAATCCTCCTATCTCAGCCTGCCAAAGTGCTGGGATTATAGTTGTGAGCCACCGTGTCCCATTATTACCCTTGTAATACTCTGTGTTATAACCAAGTTGGATTCCTTTCAGTTTCTTAACATGGTATTTTCTTTCTTGCCTCTTGTTGTTCTCCTGCATAGAATGTACTAGCCCAACTTAATGCTCGGCTCGCTCTTACTCATTCTTTAGATATCATCTTAATCAAAACTTCCTCTAAAGTGTTTTTCCTTACCCCTTGAGTTACTGATAATCTCCCTTGGCAACTTCTACTTTTTTATTTTAATACTTCATTGCTTGCATATTTATCTGCCTTTGCCATTCAACTGTGAACCCTCTAAAGAAATTTTCCATGTCTTTTAAGATAAGTTCTACTTCCAAAGGTTAGCATGGTAGGTCCTCAATAAACGTTTGGGCAATAAATAAATATGTAACAAATGATAAAACATTTTAAAAATATTTAAATCTCTGTGATCTATATATTACATACAACCAAGATGAGCTGAATCAAGTAATAGTTATGTATGACATGAGATGTTTTTAACATTTTTTATTTCATTACAAATATTCTACTCATGACCAACTAATAGGTTGCCACCTGTAGTTTCAAAAACACTGTTATGATGGCTCTGTTGATGTGAAAATCGTTTCTAATTAATGATATTTTTAGTAATTGCATTCATTAGGAAATGGTCACATTCTTTTTTTCTTCCCAATTATTAAAATCCTGGTGGATGAAACTCTGCAATGTTTATAATCTAAAGATAGATGTATTTTTTAGCTTTAAGTTACAAAAAGACTTTAAAAAATCTTGTGCAATGTGTGTGTGGGTGTCTGTGTATGTTTCATGCAAAAAATCACATTAGAATTATAAATATTGGAACACTGAAATTCAGTTACTCTAACCAGTATGGTAGACTCAATTTTGGAACAGAACAGAATGGCCATCTAATGCTTTATGTTATCTCCTTTCCATTTGTCTATACAATTCATAATATTTCAAGGTGATCCTTGGAAAAAATAAGTTAGAAAGTTTTTATTGCCATGAAATATAATTCATTAATTCAGCTGTTTTTATGGGACATTTGTGGTGTACTGGGCACTGTATGTGACTGTGGTGATGCAATGCGAGTAAGGTAGTCATTGCTCTGCTACCACACAACATTAGAAAGTTACTCCCCTTTTATGGTTGTATACTCTTTGCTTCCTTTACCGTCTCCTAAGTTAAACTCTTGGTGCTTTCCCCAGCCTCTAAATAATGAATGACTGTTTTCACATGTCCTGCTCTTGGTAAGACTGTGACATGGGATGAACATTCTTGTTATTGCTCTTCACAGCATCTTCTAAGAGATTTCACATCCTGCTCTGAAATCTGCCATTTGGAGACACAATGTTTTCATGTCATCATTCCTTATTCTGTCCTTTCTTTGACTTAACTATTTCTTTTGTTCATCAAAGTCTTTACTACCTGATTTGTTGGGTTCTCCCTTCTTCTATATCTAGCTCTCACTTTGAGTCTCTCAGTATACCAAAAGTGATTAATCTGTATATACTTCATGGGTCTCTTTAATTATTTGGAGATTAGATTTTAAATCCCATAGACTTCTATTCTCTAAATCTTTGTTATTACACCACTACCCTTTAGTCCTAGGCAAGAAAGTCTCCCTCATAGAATTCTGCTCTGCTACCCTGGCTACATCCCTCTTATTGGAATGAGCAGTTCATGAGGTCAAGTATTAATGCCCACCTGGAGCCTGTGCTCTTCCTTCCCAGACTGCATGCTGAGTCACAGGATGCTGGAGTTCTCTTCCCAAATGGACTTGATCCTTCTCTGCATTACTGTATAGATTCCTTCTCCAGTCAATCTTGTTGAGGATGACTCACACTGGGACACTGCATCTGTAGGCCCAGGATCTGTCTGAAAGGCAGCTTTTTGTATGGAAGGGAATGAAGCTTAGACATGTGAGATTTCATGTCTACATATATCTGAGCCAGTTGTCTTGGTGTGGGAAGAAGGTTAGTAGAGAAGATGGCAGGCTGTGGGCTGGGGCTGGTTCTTCCTGTGCTATCCATTCTGCCATAGTATTCCAGACATATTTGTGATAAAGGTAGGTTAGTCAAGAGATGAGGAGTAGATATATTTTCTCTCTCTATTTGCAATTTTAAAATGCGTAAGTACAAATGTGTACTCCTTCTCTCTCTTTGGATCTCTGCCACACCATAAAAACATGCCTAAGTTAGTCTACTGAAGGATGGGAGACTACCTAGAGGAAGACTGAGTCACTCCAACTAAAGTCAACTAGATCAGTATTCTCCAACCTGCAGCCTGCTTATTGTCTGCAGATTCATTGGTTGGCAAGGTCAATCAACATCAGGCGAGCCTAGTCAAGATTAGAAAATCACCCAGCCAACCTGTATACTTGAATAATAAAAGGAATACTTATTTTTATTTTTCACAATTGTATGTGGTTGCTTTTTTATGTCTTATTATTATAGTCATTCATAATGGATATTTCATTATGATGATCAGTTTTATGTGTCATCTTGGGAAGGATATATCACAGGTTGTTCTTTCAAGTATCAATGTAGATGCTGTTGTGAAGATATTGTATAAATGTGATTAACATTTATAATCAATTGATTTAAAGGGATTGTTTTAGATAATATGAGTAAACCTGGTTCAATCAGTTGAAGGATCTTAAGAGCAGAACTAGAACATCTCAACAGCAGAAGAAATTCTGTATGTAAACTGAAGCTTCAGCCTCAAACAAAAGTGTCAGTCTGCACTTCTGACAGTCCTCTCTATGGATTTTGGACTTGCCTAACCAACCTCCAAAATCAAGGACACCAATTCTTTGCAATAGATTTATTCATATGCACTTCCTGTTGATTCTGTTTCTCTGCCTGAAACCTGACTGACATACAACAAAGAAGTGATATCTTGCAGTTAAAAACAAGAAATAAATAAAAATAACAATAATCATTTGTTTTAGCATCTTCATATTTAATTCTTAGAGTAACTCATTGAGATTTTATTACTTTTAAGATTGTTAAAATTATCCCTCTTAGAACTTGTAACCTTTTTGAAATCCTAATATAAGCAAAAACTGGAGACATCAGAGATTATTTGATATCAGATTTAGATTTGTGTTGGCCACAGAGTCTTGCCTCATGCTGTGGGAGTCAAGCAGAGTCCTATCCAAGAGGTTTTCACAGAGATAATCTAAGCACACAATTGACAGTGATGTCTCAGGTTTTCTCTTCTCATCTTTCTCTTAATGTAATATTTCAGATTAGCATTTGACAAGAGAAGTGGGGGTAGAGATACTTTATTAAAACATGAGACATTCATTAGTTCATAACCTTTGTTCTTTGTCTGGAGACAACCCTGGAACTATCACGTTTTATGGCCTTAACCAACAACAGGTCAAACAATAGGGGAAAAAGAGCTTATATTTCCTATGTTTCTGAAAACATTAAAAAAATTTTAAAAAATAAGTTATATCAATGTGCTTGTCTTTTGGGGATTATAACTACCTTAAGAAAATAGGGAGCCAAATCCTTAAGGCAGGGTTTTGACTCAATCTGGTGGGAATAAATGTGACAAAGTAAATACATTGGTAATTCTAAATAATATAGTCATAAAAATTTTGGGGGGAAAAGTTTGCATGCAAGACATTAGGTAAGAGTTTTTCTTGCTATGCTGAATTTTAGGCCTTTTATTTTAATCACTAAAGAATGGTATATTTCAAGAGTCAAATCCATATCTGTTAGCCCTAAAGGCTTTGTTCTTGGTCCTATCAGTAGATATACTTAGAAGTTGAGTGTAGTTTACGTTAAACATGGACATCATTTATGAATTCTATTTAAGTTTAAGAGCAATCTCATAGATTTACCTTTGTGTTCATTTTGTCTGTTAACCACAGTTGTCCTGATGATAGCTTGAAATGCATAGGATATTCATATCTAAAGATGGGATTGCAGTTTGTGATAAGCATGTGTCTTAGCATGTGGAAAGTTTTAATTATGCATTTCTTATTTTATTTTATAGAGTATAATTTTAAAGTACTATCAAGAGGGAAACATTAAAAAAGAAAGACTAAAATAACATTTTCAAATATTTGAAAAGAAAAATATGGTCATTATTTGAATTTTGAAAAAGAGAGATTAGCACATTGGTTTATTAAATTGGAAATAGCACAAAAATGAGATGAACAGTATAATCTCTAATAACTTTGAAAAAGATAAAGTCAGAGAATCATAGCTATAAAGCTTCAAAGGAAAAGAATGTGAAATGGAAGATAGACTTGGAAAAGAGAAATTTTGGGAACTAGATTAATTTTGTATCAGCTAGGGAAATGTTCAGGGTCAAAAATTTTTTTAATCAGAGAAAGAAAGTTTAAGCTATGAAACAAGAATAAAGTGGTAAATTAAAAGTATTAATTTCATAAATTCCTCAGCCAGAGGACTGACTTTCAGAATTTTCTTTTGGTGACGCAACACGGTCAACATTTGCTTTTATATATGACCTTGGCCAGAAAATGGTGATAAGGAAAAGAAAAATAAATCATTTTAATGAGAAAGATTATGTGATAAAAGAACAGGTGCAAAGATGACCTAAACACCAGTGTTCGGACATTTATGTACAGCAAGGAGATTGATAATTTTAAGCAGACTTAAGGTGTCTATAATATAACTTTGTGATAGTTTTTATGAATTCAATTATTTGTGCCTTTGTTTTATAATTATAAGAAATTGACTTTATTGATTAAAATGTTTATAGCATTTGAGAAAATAAGAAAATGAGTAAATTATAGAATAAGATTAATAAACTTTCGAGTGTCATCAGTGCAAAAAATATCAAACACAAAGTTGTAGTTCCTCAATAAATATTTTCAGAATACTTACAGAATATCTGACAGGAGAGAGGCCTCAAGAAATGTTTCATATGGAAACCTCAAGAGAGTGAAACAGAAAGGTTGGGATGCAAAAATGAAACTTACAAAGCTGTGGAGCAAAACCAGGACTCAAAGTGAAAATAAATTTAAAAAAGAAGACAAAGTCACTTCTGGATTTGGACAAATAAAAAGAAGCATACTTGATGTTTCATTATTTTCTAATCAGTCTAATGAAGGAAAAAATGGTTAAATGTAGTCACTATCAGATGTGTATTTGAGGCACTAATGAGCTCACTCCCCCACCTTTTTTTTTTTGGTAGTTGATGGCAGGATGAAGGAAATTACATATGAAGTATGAATGAGGGAGTAATATATTTTCACAACTATTAGGTTTTCTTTCTTTTCTTGAGAAGCATTTGGATTATCTCTGAGTTCTAACCATGAAATCTAGGTCTTTTGAAAAGCAGAGATAATACAGAAGTTGTGGCAAAAACAGAATAGATGAATAGGAGCTAATTTAGGGGAAGCAACTTTTAAAAAAAAATTCTACTGTCATTTTTCAGCTTTTGTTCTCTTGGAATTCACAAGAAAATCTTTAGACATTTTCTAAACAGAACTCAGAAATAAGCTTTGTTTGTGGTAGTCTATACTTTGTGATTCAGTACAAAGCAACACAAGTCTACTTAAGAGGTTGTCAGATATCCAATAATACTTACTGAGTACTTACTGGGCGCTGTAATTGCAGTATAAAAACTGATGTACAATGGTGGGTAAAATCAGAGATACTATCCCTGATCTCACTGAATTTTGAGTCTAGTACGGGTGGCAGCAGATGCTAATCACACAACTACAGAAGAATGTTCAATTATATGCATGGTAAATGCTATGAGTGAAAATGAGATGAAGAAACAATATGACATGAAAATCTAATTTAATGTTGAGGGTAACAGAAAATTTTTTGAGGAAGTGACCTTTGAACTGAGTTTTGAAAGACAAGTAGAAGACATTTAGGTAAAAGAGAATAGTGGAGAATATTCTATGAGGGTTAGGTAGGTAGAAACAAGACACAATTAAAAAAAAAACTCAATGTTTAGGACATGTTCTATGCCTCTTAAATTATTATTTAAAATGCTATATTTAATTCAAACTCTTATACCTTATAGAAGTGGTAGAGTGCGGTATTGAAAATTAGCAGGACTCAGTGTTCAATTTTGGATTATATGGTTTCCTGAATTCTACCTAGAGAGAGAGAAATATGAATTAGATGACCTCTAAAGTGTTTTTTTAGTTAAAATTGCTGACACTTTGGCTCATGCAAAGAAATACCATAGTAACAAAAACTTGTATGAATGCATGTATTAAGAAGAATAGCTGCAATGATCTAAATTTTGTCACAAGTATTACATTATTAGCTCATGAAAAAAAGAGTCTGGTCTAGATGTAGTTGTTACTATAATTCTCTAGGAATATGTATTCTAAAATATTTTCTCAGAGTGGCTTTAGTCAAGCAATGGATACATTCATTGTTAAGTAACCTTCAGAGGAAAATGGTTGTTTTCCTGAATACTAACCTGATTTTGTGATTTTAGGATCAAGGTCTTAAAATGATAAAAGATAAGACACGTGTTAGGTACTATTGCTGTGGGAATTTTGATTGGAATTTAAAAAAAACTATCAAGTGACAAACTTATTTTTATTTTTATTTTTGTTTTTTATTTTTTGAGTTGGAGTCTCACTCTGTCACCCAAGCTGGAGTGCAGTGGCACACTCATGGCCCCTGCAATCTTGACCTGCTGGGCTCAGGTGATATTTCTACCTCAACCTTTCAAGCAGTTAGAACTACAGGGACTCGCCACCACGCCAGGCTGATTTTTTGATTTGTTGTAGAGATGAGGTCTCTCCAAGTTGCCCAGGCTGGTCTCGAATCCGTGGGCTCAGGCAATACCCTCACTCGGCCTCCCAAAGTGGAGCAGATTATTTTTAATATTTTATTTTTATGTACACACATGCACACATAAATGATTAAGAAGATAGTTAATGTTAACAATTATATTTATTTCTGAAATGTCTCCTTATGTATCTACCCTGATTGTGATAAAGAAATTTAGCTGAAATTAGTAATAATCCTTCATCAAAACCATAGTTCTTGAAGTTCATTCAGTGTTGTGCTTTTTAATCCTGTTGATGAAAGAAAATCTCTGTATTTTCTGGTTTTAAAATGACTTAAAAGAATGGTGCCAGAACAGCAAAACAAACACCATTTTCTGTAAATATCTGGCTTATAGAGTTTGGGATAATGTATAGAAAAGTACTTTTTTGTCTAGGATTTGTCACTTTGGAAGATACTAATCTTGATATGCTGGATGTCTTGAGGAGACAACAAAAAGGGAGGAAGAAATGCTGAGTATCTCAGTAGCCAAGTTTAAGACCAATGGATTTTTCTGGAACACGTGTTTGTGTACACACTTGATAGTTCTTAGAGTTGCTATTTTCCTTTTTCATTGAGAAAAGGTAACCCCATGAATGTGAGTAGATAGCAGAATATTTTAGAGATGGTGCAGATTACTTGTGTGGAAGATTCAGTCCTGTCAAAATGGCATGGTAAGCATTTGTTTTTTAAGTAGAGGATTAAGAGAAATCATGTCCTTTTTCTGTCTTCTTTTAAAAAGCTATACTGAAAAATAATTGATATGTACAGAGTGAGCCAAGTCACTGGTATCAGTTATATTAATTAGCACTCCCAGAAAGTCTATTTTGATTTTGGCTACATTGATCAGTGTACAGAGTGAGGAAAGTGATGGTTCTGTCTTTCCCTCATTTGGTTGTATCTTAGCCGGGACATTTTGTTTAGCATCAGACTTTAAGACAGATATTGACAAACTGGAAGATGTTTAGAGACAAGTGACCCAGAATTGCAAAGGGAATTGAGAACATGCCAGATGACTGTTTCTTAAAGAAATTGTGACCTTGAATCTATAGAAAGAAAGAGTGGCTTGAGGGCTCCTCTTGAATAAGTCAAAAGCTTTTATATGTAGGAGGCATTTGATTTGTTCTTTGTGGACTTGTAATTTTAGACTAGAATGTAAACAAAAAGGGAAAACGTCCAGAAGAATTATTTTAGATTAATGTAAGGAAGATTTTTCTACTAATCAAGTTGTTTAAAGATGCTTCTGACTGCCTCTGGATTGTCAGGACCTTAGGATGTAATAATTCCTGCATCATTAGGAGTGCTACAAGATGATATTGAGGGGATATGACATCAGATGCCCTTAAAGGTCCCTTTCTACTTCAAGTGTGTCTATAAAGTTACAGTGTGGTCACATCTGGCTACAGAGCATGGTCATAGCATTTCTACTTTATCATATTTTGCCAATGTCTTAAGTCTTTGAATAAGTTTTATTCTCAGATCCTTAGTAAAATTAAACTTTTTTTTCCTAACAGGATTCACAGTAATTGTAACCTTTGCTGTTACTTCTTTGGCCACCTTACCCTGCTGTGGGGTGACATTCCTTGTATTGCCAGGCAGTGTGCTCCCGACCCCTCAGATGGGAGCATCATTCCTGCAGGTCCTCTCCACTAAGCACAGCTATAGCAGCGGAGACCCTGGCAACAGTTTTCTGATTGGCATGCAGTGATTAGTTTCTTCTTCCGAGATTACCTTCTGGGGCACTGCACATTGGCAGAGCCTGGGTTTCTACTGCTCAATCAGACCACCCACCTTCAATAACACATGAAATGCTTTTCACATTACAAATTTTCACTGAATTGAATTCATGTTCATATATTAAATATTAAACCATCATTCCTTATTTATAGATATTAGCTATAAATGATAATTATAACAGGTGTAAAGCTGATCCAGTCTATGGTCCATCTTAGCAGAGGATTACTTTAAAGAGAAAGTCATACACATACCCAGAAAACACAACGATGGTTGTAGCCAAATATGGGTTACAGAGGGTAAACATTGCATGAAAGACAATTTAAAAATATCTTCCAATCCATGAGCATGGAATATCTTTCTCTCTCTCTCTTTCTCTCTCTCAGTTGGAGTCTCTCTCTGTCACCCAGAATGGAGTGCAGTGGCCACTCTTGGCCACCGCCGCCTCGACCTGCTGGGCTCCGGTGATCCTTCCGCCTCAGCCTTCCAAGTAGCTGGAACTACAGGCGCGCGCTGCCACGCCCGGCTAATTTTTGATTTATAGTGGAGAAGAGGTCTCGCCAAGTTGCCCAGGCGGGTCTCGAACCCGCGGGTTCAGGCAATCCACTCACCTCTGCCTCCCAAAGTGCGGGATTACAGGCTGAGTCACCGAGACCGGCCCCCTTCTTTAGTTTCTTTGAGCAGGGTTTTGTAATTTTCATTGCAAAGTCCTTCACTTCTCTGGTTAGAAAGTTGCCAAGGTATGTAATTTTTTTGTATGTGGCTATTGTGAATGGGATTGTGCTTTTTATTTGGTTCTTTGACTATTTGTTGTTGGTGTATAAGAATGCAACTGTCTTCTGCATGTTTATTTTATACCCTGAGACTTTGCCAAAATCCTTTATTAGTGTAAGGAGGTTTTTTACATTCTCTTGGGTTTTCAGGGTATAGGATCATATTTTTCACAGAGGGGTATAACTTGACTTCTTTTCCTATTTGGACACCTCTGATTTCCTTCTCTTGTCTAATTGTTCTAGCTAGAACTTCCAACACTATGTTAAACAGGAGGGGTGAGGGTGAGCAGCCTTGTATTGTTCTGGTATGAATTATCTCCCCATAGCCTTAATCATCTTGAAGTTGATTTTTTTTTTCAGAATTTTTCTTCTCTGGTTTCTCTCCATATTCCAAATAGCCTCTAGTTCTTCTCCACTCACCATTACTAGCTATCTTGTTTATTTACTCTCTTATCATTCTCCTCGCCAATGCCTTCTTCCCAAACCTGGGCTGTTTTTTCTTGGGTCATTTTTCTTTCCCATGGATATGGTCTGCTGAGAAAGCTTATCAGTTTACTCCTCTGAATGCGTTTCTTATTAGGGATAATTTTGCTTATCTTCTCTTGAATAAGTTTTTCATGTTGCTGTTAAATAATGGATGATGAGTAAATGTCACAATTTTACTAGACCAACAGAAAACTTCACAACACGTTTGACCATTTCATGATGGGTGATTTATGAGCACATTTGCCCCCACTGTGCTGAGTGTTCACCAATTTTTGACTAAAAACAGCATGATTCCTGTGCTCCACCCTCCCTATTCAACGAATATCACCCCAGTGCCTTTTTTGTTGTTGTTTCTCTCGATGAAAAATGTCCTCAAAGGGAAACATTTTGCTGAAGAGGAAGAGGTGAAACAAAGAAAGCCAGAAACAATAAAAAACATCAGAATTGATGAGTTCAAAAACTGTTTTAAGCAGTGGAAAAAGCATCTCAGCAGGGATTGCATCAAATGGAAAGCACTTTGAAAGTGACTGAAGTTTAAGCATGTAAGAATAAACACACAATTTTCTATAAATAAATTCTGGTTTTTTGGGGTTCCTCTCCTATTTTTGTTTTGTCTGAATGCAAATTTTCAAGGGATCAAAAGAAGTAAAGGCCTTGTCCCAATTTATTTACCCACAATTTTACTTCTCATCTTTATTTTATGCTAGAGCAGAAGAAATCAAATGTTTTTTGTGAAATATCATATATAAATTTAAATAGAAAATTTATGCTTTACACACGCTTTGTGCTTTAGTTTGTCATTGTAAATAAAACATATTAATCAATATTTTTCCAATAAAAATCAAATCTACTTTTGTTCAAAAGTAAACTTAGAATCACATGATGGCAATGATGCAGGCTTATAGAATTTGAAGTTATTAATGGATTATTAATAACAACTTTAGCTACTGGTGGTCTTTTCAAGACTTATTATTTTATGCATGTCTAAGTCACCTTCTCCAGCTAATGACAATTTTCATTGTTAATATCATCTAAACATGTAGGGAAGTTTTATCTTCTGGGAAGAAGTAACAAAATGTTATGGAATGCTCTTGCAAACTACATAGTAACAACATGTAGATTGATTATCTTTTTGCATCATAACTCAATTTTCTTCCACTTATTCAAATGATTCAAATAGTTACCTGAGACAGGGTCTTAAAAAATGACGGATAAACCCTCAAATCATGAAATCTCAGGACCTAACTATAGACTTAGAGTGAAATTGTCTTGTAAAATCGCCTTGCTCTTGTAGCCTGATGGGGTGTGCATGGCAGATGGAGGAAAGGTTTGGATCAGAATGAAATGAACAGGTAAGGATTTTATTGCAATGAGAGAGAACAAGAAAAATGCACTTTTAAAACTGTAAACTGTTTTCTCTGAGCAATAGCCAAGGACTATAAAAACATGTCCTTTGAGGGCATCAGGGAGACAGAATGCTGCTTAGAGAGACCCACGAAAGAATAGTGTTGGAGAAGGGTTTGCAATGCGGAAGCATCCCTGAGGCAATGAGGGGCTGGAGAACAATCTATAAAGGATATTGGGAAAGAACAAACATTTTTACAAAGCCAACACTACATGGGCCTGAAAAACAGGTAGATCTATAAAAACATAGGTAACAAAAATTCTGTACGGTGAGAACTTGGCTTATTTGCTGAAGGAAACTGAAAATGCTCTAAATGTATAGGAAGGTATTTATTTGGAGGCTAGTCAGGGCAGATGCGAGTTTTAATCTTGATTCAGTTAATTTACTGCCTTTGTGACAGCGAGGTGTGTTAACCTCTTAGCACCTCAGTTTCCTCACTTCCTCAATGTGATTATTAAGGAAATTAGAGGTATTTAATATAAAGAATCTGTTTCAGTGTAGTACTCAATAAATGGTAATAATTTTTCATAAATTGTTCTGTATGTCACTGCAGGCAAGTGACATATTGAAGAGATTCACTGTAAAGCCCAGCATCATAATTACACAAGAATTCCACCATGAGATCATGGCCACATCTCTGGGTCTCACTAATTTCCTAGTTAAAATCAATTATATATTGAAGCAAAAGTAACTCTGCAATTATGGCAGTTGCACGTTAACGTATACATAAATTAGAAATGTATCAAAAGTTCTCATTTTTAATATTATTTGTCACAAAGTTAAGCTATTCTTAATAAAGTTTTGGGGCTTCTGCTTTCAAAGGAATAGATAGACGATGGTAGAGCAGAGCGCCTTCTGAAGTTCATTAGAAAAGCTAGATAAAACAGAAAAATCATGGATTAAATGCAGTGGACATCTGGAAGGGTTAAGACTACAGAAATGGAAGAAACTTGGAGAGATGAACTGAATTCTGCAACTGCTTCCACCCTGGGATTGTCAGTAGCTCTTGTATTATTTATTATGCAAGTAACACATATTTATTGATAAAAAAATAAAAATATATAAGTAAAACAAAAAGCATTGCAAAAATTCCACTAGCTATTTTCATTGTTAACATGTGACATGTCATTTTCCAAACATTTTAGTGCAACATGTGTGTATGCATATGCAATTGGATATGTAAATACTTATTCCAAAATGGATTTATGCTCTAAAAATTGTTGATAAATGGGGTTTTTCTACCTTTCTCGGTTGATATGCTTACACCAACATTGCTATATAGTATTTCATAGTATGGCTATACTATAGTTAGTGTACCTAACACCTTGATATTAGGCACTTAAGTTTTCAGTTTTTTATTATTATAAACAATCTCTCACTCTTGTCAGCATAATCTTTGGATATATGTCTGATTACTTCCTTAAGACAAAAATCTTAGAAATAGAATTTCTGATGTTTCTTTTTTTTAGAAAAACTGCTATTTTATAGTCCTTTCTCCCCACAGCCTTGTACAAAAAAAAAGTATTTTTGTGTATTATCAGTTCATTATATTTTTAATTGGATATAAAACAATTGGTTCAGCCGGGCTCCATGGCTCAGCCTGTAAACCCGTACTTTGGGAGGTTGAGGTGAGTGGATTGCCTGAGCCTGTGGGTTCGAGATCCGCCTAGGCAACTTGGCGAGACCTCATCTCTACAATAAATCAAAAAAATTAGCCGGACATGGTAGTGCGCGCCTGTAGTTCCAGCTACTTGGAAGGCTGAGGCGGAAGGATCGCCCAAGTTCAGCAGGTCGAGGCTGCTGCGGTGGCCGGGAGCGGCCACTGCACTCCAGTCTGGGTGGCAGAGTGAGACTCCAACTCAAAAAAAATAAAATAAATAAATAAATAAATAAATAAATAAATAAATAAACAAAACACTTGATGCCTATTGCTTTAATTTTTATTTTTAGAACAATAAATCAAAATCATATTATCCATATATATCTATCCCCTAAAAAAAGACCAAAAATTTTTCTTAATAAATTTTGGTGTAAGTCATTTTGTTTTCTTTCCATTGTAGATAGAATGGATTGTAACTTTAAAATTTCTTGTTTGCTTTGTAAACATTTAAAATAAATTTGGGACTGGGTATGGTAGCTCACACTTGTAATTCCAGCACTTTGGGAGGTCGAGGTGGGAGGATTGCTTGATCGGCTTGGGTAATGTAGCAAGATCTTGTCTCTATGAAAAATAGTAATAATAATAATAATAATAATAATTTCTGGGCATTGTGGTGTATTAGTCCCAGCTACCCAGAAAGTTGAGGGAAGGATCTCCTGAACCCAGAAGTTTGAGGCTGCAGCGAGTTATGATCATGCTATTGCACTCCAGCCTGGGTGACAATGAGACCCTAACTCAAAATACTAATACTAATACTAATTACTATTAATACTAATAATACTAATACTCCTAATAATGAAAAATGTGTACAAAGAAATGAAAATCTAAACAACTTCTTCATCTTGCTCAGAACTTCTTTCATGATAATATATAAATATTCAGCAACATGTTCTCCCTTTACATGTATCATTTTGTTCAGATTTATAAATGTCTAACCCATGTGAGATATCTATTGTAATAATATGTGAGGAAAGGATATGATTTTACTCTTATTTTTTGGATTAATTATTTTGCTTTTGCTGCAATATAATGTTCATGTAGAAAAGCTATACACTAACTTTTATTATTCATTTTTTTTCTGTCTATTAACTTGTTAGTTATGCATTCTACTACTGTTCTTTAATGATTGCTCTAGAGATTACAATAGGAGTCTACTTAGTATTTTTTTTTTTTTTAGACTTTGTGCATCTTTGTTGTTTAGCAAATGTCTTGAGGCCCGTCATGTTTCCACCAAACCCTCTGCTGGTTTCTTAGTTTCCTTACAGTAGTGCTTTAGGGTCTGAAACCTAGATTCTCAGCTTCCTGCTCATACCCTGTACTTACAATAGATTGATATTTGAGTTTGAAAACTTTTACGGATAATTTCGACTAAGATTATCTAACATTCTCTAAATATTTTTATGGCCATACTACCTATTTTTTTTCTACACCATATACATAGGTGGAGAGAACACACAGTTTTCACTAAAATTCCAAGTGAAAAAGTCCTGAAATGAGAAACACAATGCATTCATTTTATTTTGTTTCCTAACTTGAAATCATGTATAAACTGTTAGACTTATTTGTTAGAAAAAGTAGTATGAATTGTTAAATCTCACTTACTTTCTTCATGGGTGGTAATCATTGTAATTTATTTGTATTATATATATATATATACAATCTCTACTAAGAATTGTTTATACGGATATATATATATATATGTATATATAGTCTCTACTAAGCCACTTAGATTTCACCTTACATATTTTCTACACAGAAGATATATGTATTTTAATTTTAATTAACAATTAATAATCAATAAACAAATTAAAAGTTTGTTTCACATATTAAGTTTTAAAAAAAATATATATTAAACTTTGTGTGTGTGCATGTCTTAATACTACTTCTAAAATATTTTATTTCATGTTAAGTCATTTTGGAAATGTAACACTTCTCTATCTGGTGAATTGATTAGCTCAATACTTCTTTAAAGTGTGTAACTCTTTTAGACTGCATGTTCTATCTCATTAATACCTACAAACATGTCCAGCATGAATGTGAAGCTTGAAAGAATCAATAAGGACACAGCAGGGGAAGAGGTTTTGCCAGAAAAGCTTTGATGGATACTTCTCTCTTGTCTGATATGCTTCATTTTGAAAAGGAAGACAGAAATTTTTCCCAAGGCAATATTGTTTTTGAATCTCAACCTCATTACTAATAAAGATGTTGTCCAAGAATTTTATTATGAATGTTTCTGAAAGAGAAATATACTATATAAAAAAGCAAGACATAGAAGTAAAATAAAGCAGAAAAAATATAACAGAATGTAAGGTATACTTCACTTTCTTTGGTCTTCCAAGATGAACTTAGTTAAGAATAAAGCACGCGAGACAGAGTCCTATATTCATTTTATAAACTAATTTTAAAATTTATAAAAGATATTTATAAATATTTAAAGTGTGTCTGAAAAGAACAGGAAATTCTAATTTGAAAATTTAATAATTTAAATTTGAGTAAGCTCTGGTATGAAGGTGGTATTAAGAGTTATTCAATCAGGCTGTATCAGATCAAAGTCCTCTCTTTCTTCTGTGGATAAAAAGTTAAAAAGATAGGAAATGAGAAAAAATACAGAAGAAAACCTTCAATCTGAATTATACTTTTTGTGTTTGAATGATGCAAATCTAAATGGACACTTACTAAAAAAATGGTACTTTGCCATTCCCCAGGGAGATATGAGAGACAGAACTATTTGGGTATTCATATTAAACTACTATGGCTAGACATTAGAACTTCAGCGGGGAAAAAGAGAAAACGGTATTAAGAAATATAGAAAAAATAAATAGCTTCTAATATATATATAAACTTACTTTTTTATATAGGCAAAACATAAAAGCAATATACTTTTAGATGCTTATGGTCCCTTAAAAGAACATTTGGCCACAGCATCATATACATCCCTTTCTGCCAGATGAGCAGGGACTATACTGTCACCCAGACAGGTTGTTCATGACCACGTGCCAGCACCGAAGGACCTTTAGTATCATGGCCTTCGCCCAGGCTATAAAGAGTCAGGAAGATGCTGCAGTTACTCAGTTTTGGAAGGTGGGAAGTCAACAGAGACTTAACCATTGTGAAATTTGTACAAGTACAACTTTGAATTCTTCTTGCTGTTTATTTGATGTTCCTTTACATCATCGAGATTGTCTATCTCTATAAATTTGTATGGGCAGCTGGTAGCTTACAATCCAAATATTTAAAATATATGAACCATGAATCTCTATTGCTTTCATTTATCTATCATTTCACAGACTATAACTGCAGGGTATAGAGGCAAAAGCTAACAAAATACAGTAGGTGGTAATGAACCACTTAAAATAGTAAATTTAGGAAATATCACACAAAGACTCCTACAACTGAATATTTAGCAACATGGTCAACAATAAAATTGCAGGCAAATAGGCTGAATGTCCTAGGGAAATTAATATCATTTTAATAGCATTTTTGTTGCCTGTAGCATGTATAGAAAGGCAATTTTAGAGAATTCTCCTAAAGCAGAAGTTTATTATATTATTGGTGTAAGCCTTTATAATTGTATTTGTCTGGGATCCTTACTCTCCTTTGGTCATTTAAAATGAACATTATGGTGCTATAAAAACTTGTAACAGCTTAGAAAATTGCAATGACTTCAAAGAAAATCAATGCACATAGTGCTGAATTTTACCCAATAGAAAAACAGTCTTTTAATACTTAATTGTACACAGAGCACAAATCAGACAGAAAAAAAGAGCATGAATTACTTCAGCTAATTTTTTAACAGGGCAAAAAAATAACTTGCTATATGTCTTCCATCTGTCTGAATGGCAAAAAAGTTACCACCTGGTTTCTGTATAAGACCATTGCTCTCTCTGTCAACGTCACAATTTTCGTTTCAAGACCTCCTTCCAGCTGTCTGATTTTTAAGCCACGAAATAATAAATTACTTCGTACCAGAGTTAAAATAATTTCCTACCTATGTGAAACTGACTGAAGAAAGCCACCAAGAAACAATCATGGTCGATTGCTTGACTCCCAGTGCAATGTATCTGTGAGCTACAATAGTGTTGGAGGGTGTTCTAAAATAGAGAATTAGTAACATTTGCATTATAGTCATGTTTAAGATAGAGTGCTAAGAAGGCTGCTGCAATAGCAACTAAAGCTGCTACTGTTGTTAATGCTATCACTCTTTGAAATAGTGCACAACTACATATTTGCTATAATATCCTACAAAAACAGAACATTATATGTAGCATTTCAAGTTCCATTTCTTCCTCCTCCAGTCCAGTTTTCCTCTCTCTTTTCCAGAAATAAAACTGTTTTGAAGTTGGTTTTCTTTATCATATTTTACCTTCTTATATTGTAAGATATTTTAAGGTATAGATGTTTCTATATAAATAAACAACAAATAGCATTACCTTTAAATTATATAAATGCCCTCAGATTGAAAGTAGATGTTTCCTCAATATTATAACATAGATATTTATCTACATTGATGCATATGGATTTGTTTTATCCACTTAAACTTTATATTATATCATGAGGTAATTATATAACATTTTATCTATCCATCTCTGTATTGCTGGGTACTTAGATTATTTTATCACAATGTTATGATGCAATTACATTGATTCTATTACATAGAAGTGAAGTGGCTGAATAAGCTTTGGGGATTTTCAAGTTTAATAGATGTCAAATTGCTCTAGGAATGGATTATAGCAATAAGCCTATCTACCTGTAGCAAGTGCATTCTATCTTAAATTCCATATTGTCTAATGATATTGCTACAAAACTGTTCTTTTAGTTGATTTTTTAAAGGATCCAGCTTTAGAGGAATGTGCTACAAAGAGCTAGGTAAGATGCCCAGTATTTTAGTTTTTCAGATTCTGTTCTTGGTAGAGAATGAATGTGAGATGTACGTTAGGCAAGAGCTAGCCAAAAAGCAAAAAGATTATACTCAGACAGAGAAATAGAGTACTGAACTGTAGTTCTGTTCTTAGATGGTTACTCAGTAGATAAGACATAGAGAGTGGGTATAGCTAAATAATTTTAATTCCTGCTCAATCATGGAGAGAAATGCCCTCTGTTTTGCCAACCTGGCTCTTCGTGACTCTGGTTGAGATCATTTGTGCCTGAAGTGAGCCAGTGTTTATTACAGCATGTTTACCAGGAAAAGACACACACAAAAAAGTTTTTATTTTGTCTCAGTTATACTTATGTTCATTAATTTTGGGAAGATTCTTGGTTTGTGAGAGACAAATCTTAATCATCACCTCAGTACATTTAGAATAATTCATCATTCAACTCAATGTAGAATAAACAGTAACACTAATGATTTAAAACATCCTGCTGACTACTTTTTCTAAAAAATAAAATAAAATCTTAAGCTCAGTTAATTTAAACATGTTATGATTCACAAAATAGTCAGCATCGCTGACTATGCTTTTCTGTTAGCTTGGGATGAATGTGCTTTCTTGTTTCACCTGGTGAATGAACTCTTCCAGCTCATTCAAGACTTTGCCAAAGCTTCACCATCTATGAGAATCCTTTCTTCATCCACTTCCCTCCATGTCCACCCTGTCTGCATCGCAACTGCAATATTCTTTTTTGTAGTGTTAACACTTGGAACATTATATTGAAACTGTACATTTACATATATGTCCTTAATAACATTGCAAAAGAGTCAGCATGGGTAGGTAAAATAAGAGTGAGATTTGGATTGATCTACCTGAGTTGAGATCTGACTCTACCACTTAGTATTTGTCTGTGTGATCTGGACAAATTCCTATAACTTTCTGTACCTTTCTGGACAGATTCCTTTAACTTCTGTACCTCAGTTTTTCTGATCTATACAATGGGTATAATAATTCATCTACTATGTAGTCTTACAGTGAGTATCAATTATGTTAATATTAGTCAATGTGGAGTTAGTTAGATTAGTTATGCTAACAATTAGTTAATCACATAATTAGTTAATGTGAAAGCATTTGGAAGCATTCCCGAGACACTGAGAGCATACTAATGTTATCTATTCATATCTTTATGTTATTGAGGGCACATACTGTTTTCACCTACAGATCCAAAGAACCTTGCACTAGACCTGAAAAATAAATGACTGCACAGAAATATGTGTTCAGTTCAGTAAACACAGATGTGCCTATTTTTCTGAACAAGCATCTATACAGCATACATTTTATTCTAGTTGGCTCATGTTCCATTTTTACATCAGCCTTAGACATGCCTGTTAGCTATTCTTTGTTTTGACAGATTTTTAGTTTAAGTTGTCACCTTTATGCCAAGTCTCACCGATGAGTTATGAAAAGAAGAGGAAAGCATGATGAAAAGAAGAGGGAAGCATGATAACTTTTAACAGCTGGGAGCATCCCATTGGCAGGGCATCTGGGGACAAAGAAATTTTGAAATGTTATACTATCTTAGCAACAAGCCTGAGAAATCTTATTTATGGATTCCACTAGAAGGTGCTGTCTTCCTTCAACATAATGGATGGATATGTTCAGAGAAGACTGGATTGCTTTAATAGCTCCATGTAAATTACTATAGCCAAAGTCTGTGAACAACAACAACAACAAAAAACTTGTCTTTAAAAGCATTTATTTCCAAATCAGACATCTTTTGATTACAAGTAATGTCTGTTACAATATAATTCCAAAGACACCTTTTGTGTACACACACTAAAAATATTTTATACTGGAAAGCTTCACCTCTGTTTGCCTGCCAATGAATAGAACACATTTTTAAATGGTGGTTATCAATAAATGGAATTGCAAAGGTTATTAGAAATAAACTTCTATGTCTTTTCTCAGATACGTGTGTTTCAGTTAAAGTGTGAATTCATGCAGATAATCAAAGTGTATCTGTGACCTTTCTTCCAGTTATTAGAATGGGGTGGGGGAAGGTCATGCCCCTGTTGAGTGTGGTAGTCTGTGTTGTATAAGCATGTTCTAAATGTAGCCCATTATTGCTTGGGTAGAATTTGATATGCCTAAGACAGATATTGCAGAAATAAAATTTAAAGTTAGGCCAGGTGTGGTGACTCAAGCCTGTGATCCCAGCACTTTGGGAGACTGAGGCGAGAGGAATGCCTGAGTCCAGAAGTTTGGGACCAGCCTGGGCAACTTGGCGAGATCTCATCCCTACAATAAAAAAAGAAAAGAAAGAAAAAAAAATTCGCTGGGCATGGTAGCATGAGACTGTAGCTCTGGCTACTTGGAAGGTTGAGGTAGAAGGATCGCCTGAGCTCAGCAGGTAGATCTGAGGTGGCCATGAGCATGCCACTGTACTCCAGCCTGGGCGATGGAGTGAGACTCTGACTCAAAAAAAATTGTTTTAAGTTAAAATTTGCCAATTGATTTTATACAATGCATCAATTCTTGAATCTGTGAACTTATAGAAAACATGTCAACTGAAAAAGAAAAGGAGGAGGAGGAGGAAGCTCACAAAGATGAGAAAAGTGAGAAAGATGGAAATTAGATTCATGAAAAGTGGATGGAATACTTATAATGGTGTACGAGGGAAGACTCCCAAAAGTAGGAATTTGTATAATAAATTTATATTCTTACATGTTTAAACTTCAGTCACCTTCAAGGTACATTTGATGCAATACATCAATCGAGATGCTTTTTCCACTGCTCAGAACAGTTTTTGAACTCATCAATTTTGATGCCTTTTAGTACTTCTGCCATTTTTTGTTTCACCTCTTCCATAGTGGCAAAATGCTTTCCTTTGAGGACTTTTCTTAATCTGGGGAAACAAAAATAGTCGCTTGGGGTGAGATTGGGTGAATAGGGAGGGTGGGGTATGGGAGTGAAGTTATTTTTGCTCAAAAACTGCTGAACGTTCAGTGCAGTGTGGGCACGTTCACGGGTAAATCACCCATCATGAAATGGGCAAACGTGTTGAAACAATTACCCAACAAATTGTCATTGAAGCTGAATGCAGCCTCTTACAACAACTCTAGCTGGTACACTGATGCCAGTGGGTTTCTAGAACACTTACTTAGTGGGGGAAGCCTGTACTACAAGGGGCCGGCCCCTTTTCCAAAAAATAGTTATGTGTTTTTGAGGATCCCTCTCATATATTTAAATGTAGATCTATATAATTTGTACTCTCATGAAGTTCAATTTAATACATGGTATATTTGACATTATTATATCCAATTTATGTATTGGACTGATGCCTAAATTCATAGCGTTTTTCTCTTGTCTGCTGAATGTTCACACGATGGTTGACTGGCCGTAGGTCATCACATTTGCCAATTTTGGGGTTGACTGACATGGATCATCATGAATTAAAGCATTTAAATGGTCTTCATCAAAGGCCAGTGGTCTTCCTGAATATGGCGAATCACTCAAGTCAAAGGGGTTATCTTTGAAATGACAGAATCATTTTCTTGCCATGCTTTTCCCGACTGCATTCTACCAGTTCACGGCAAAGATGTTTCGAGCTCCCTCTGCTGCTTTTACACCTCTGTTAAACCCAAACACAAGAGTATGTTGGAAATGCTTGCTTTTTATTTTTTCCACTTGACACTCCATCTTCTTTAGCCCACAAATAGCACTAACATTCTTCAAATCTGCAAAATGTAAGGCGTGTTCACAAGCACAACACTGTCACTCCAAATGACAAATGATAAACAAACTCCCGACACCACTGTGTTGCCATGCCAAAAACAAATGCTAAAAACTTATGCATCAACCTAATACAAAAAACACCACTATAATGTGACATAAAATGAAATCTACTCTTCACCTTTAAAAGATCAGGGAATTTAAAAGAGTGCTGAATATACAATAGATTATTATTACTGTAGACACCCTGTTGTGCTAATGAATACTGGATCTTATTCATTCTATCTAGCTATATTTTTGCATCTATTAACCATCCTCACTTCCCATATTCTTTACTACCCTTTCCAGCCTGTTCTCTATTTCCATGAATGTTTGAGAAGTAATTTCTGAACTATTTTAATTCTTTCTTGAGTCAGTATCTCTTTTTTCTTGAGTCAGTATCTTTACTGAGAGATATTGATTTTATAACCCCTTTTAAAGAAAGTGTTTTGAATTGTTGAAAGATTCTGATGTCAATCAACTATATAATACTGCAAGATGATTTTTAAACTGTTTAACTGCAGAAAACTTCACTAAAGATTTAGTTCATTGTATAAATTCACTTTGGTTAGAAAAGTATTATTAAAATTAGTTTCATTTTTCTGAACAATCATTATCTTTCCAATGATTCAATTATTATCTAAAAAAGGACATGCTAAAAAAGATTCAGAGTTCTCTATGCAAAAATGTAGAGCATACTAAAAACATAGATGAAGTATTTTTCCATTTGACCCAATTAGCATTAAAAAATGATGACAATGTAATTAAACAATTACAAATAGAGTTGATGTACATATAAAGTGATTTTATTATTTAATCATTTTAATTTTGAATATAATCAAAACAGATAAACATTTAAAATAAATTCCCTTCAAACTAACTTAACTACATGATATCCCATCACTAGACATATATGCAATGTTCTATTATAATTTTATTACCTATATTCTTGAGTATTCTTTACTAAAAACTAAAAGTTAATTTTCAAAGATTTATAATTTTATCAGCTTCAGTGCTAATTGCTATTGCAATTTGATTTTTGTGCTACTTATAGACTGACATCAAAAGATAATTGGATCCATTTGAGTGTTAAAAGAAAATTAGACTTTCGTTGAAATTCTTAAGCTACTTTTAGGGATTATGTCAAAAGTTATGAATATTAGCTCTATTAAAATAAAAAGATTTTTGGAAAAGTTAGTTGTTACATACAGTCACCAATTTTTAATTTTTAATATGGGGATTAGCTTCTGGTAGAGCCTCACTGAATAAAAATTATCCTTTATTTGCAATATTGAAGAGAATTTGGAGGAAAGATTGCGATTGACAACACATATGTCTCTAGGTTGTCAAAACATTTAGATAAAAGTGTAAAAATCTCAGTCCATTTTCTAGCGATTTTATCTGTTGTGACAGTCCTGACGTCTCTAAACTAGCTCATTGAGAGAAAGCCCCATGTACCTGATGTACATCATTTTAAATTCCATGAAGAATTCCAAGATATATGCTTTGATTCTAATACAGCCCAAATCAGAAATTGCTGGGGGGGGAGGGGATGAGGTCAAGCAATGCTGTGCGGTTGCAGTCTGCACTCCACCCCTCCCACCCTGCACACATCCATGCATGGCCCTTCTCACTCTGAAGTTCCTGTGCAGTTACTCCAGCAGGTGTGAGGTGGCCAGGTGAAACTCCTGATAAAGACATTGCCTCTGAATTTGGTCAGACCAGAGGCTGCTTCATTATCTGGAGTTTCTTCTAGTAACTTCACACCTGATAGGAGTAACTGTACATGAACTTCAGAGTGAGGAGGGCCAGTCATCAATTAAGCCAAACTTTGGCTTTAAATCCTTTCCCCTCAGGGTCCATCATGTGTGCCTTCCTGCCATTTACCCTTGGAATATGTTGGAGGTGCTCTTGGATTCTCTCTGCTCAGCCCCCTGGGCATCTTTCTTTTCTGACATGTGGCACTAGGGACAGACACAGGAGGAATTATAAATAAGGGCCCTTCTCATTGACTTTCTTCTCTAGAAACTGACCTCAAAGGGCAAGTTCATTTCTAAACTTTTGTCAGATAGTGCAATGGACCAGTCTCCTTGACACTCAAGAGCTGACGACGGCCTCCATGTAGGTCACGTGCGCTGTCTAGCCAGGCAGCTGGCCAAGCCAGCTCTATCTGAGCTCCGCTCTGGTAGCCATTTCTGCTCACAACCTTGTAGCACTGCCACCTCCCAAGGCTGCTTATCCTGCCTCACTGGGACCTAGTATGAGCCCAAACGATGTGCTTGGCCACTCTGGATGCCTGAGGTGGGAAGCTGTTTTGGAGACCCCAGCGTCATCCTAGAGTCATAGAAGCTTGATTTTAGGATTTTCATGTCACCCTCAGCATCGCTCACCTGATGTAATGATGAAGGAGACATTCCTATTATCCTTTTTCCCACACACCCAGAACTTTCTCCTCATTAGTCAGGCTTGGAACAAATCTCTTACCAAAATATACACTTACCATAAGCTGAAAGGAGGAGGGGCTATTAGATTCATAGTGCTTCAACATCTGAATTCTTTCACTGAGCTGATCATGGGTGCTTGCCTGTAATCCCAGCATTTCCAGAGGCTGAGGCGGAGGATTGCTTGAGTCTAGGAATTCAAGACCAGCCTAGGTAACATAGCCAGACCTCCTCCCTACTAAATAAATAAATAAATAAAGAAGTTAGCTTGGTGTGGTGATGCATGCCTATAGTCCCAGCTACTCTGGAGGCTGAGGCAGAAGGATGGCTTGAGCCCAGGAGTTTGGAGACTACAGTGAGTCGTGATTGTGCTATTGCACTCCAGCCTGGGAGATACAGTGAGACTCCAGCTCAAAATAAATAAATAAATAAGAAATGAATACTTTCATTGTATAAATACATCTACATATGTTGATTGTGCATATGCCCCTCAATCCTTCATATGTTTCCCAGACCTTTTTTATCTTATTTTATTTTTTATTTTAAAGATGTGGGGTACAATTCAGGATCAGATATATGAGTGGTCATCATTCGGGTAAAGTTTGGACCTCCCTTTGCTCCCCACTTCGCCTGGTTTGCGATCAGGTACTCTTATTGATGTTGTGTCCCCACGCTCCTCCCCTGGCAGTATCCTGCTACTGTCAAGGCCTTATTTCTAAGGCTTTATTAATCCTAATTTCTTGCATCTTTCCTCACTCTTCCAGGCTGAGGTTATATGCAAATGAGCCTTGGGTCAAAATCATGGACTCCTGTGCTCCTTCCTTAGATGAGTAATTTCTCCTTTGCTCTTACCACTTCTCCCTTGTCTCCCAACCCTTTTCTTCTTTCCATTCCAAGTCTTCCCCCCCTTTTTCCCTTTTCTTCTATCCCCACCTTTCTTTTATTACCTTTACTTCTTTTTTTTATAAACAAAGTAAAGTGTATACGGACAACGATGAAGCATGAAGAAAATTACTTTCAGAGCAAAGCATTTCAGAATGAACATTGGAAATGATCTTTTACTTTCATTAACCATGAAGAGACTTTCAGATCTTAGTGACACAATATATTTTACCAGTACTATTTTTGTAGAAACAGAAGAAATATCATTTCTGTGAAGGAGTTCAGATTCTGCTGCAGATGGCATGAACAAAAGGGAGATTGTTAGCTACTAATGGGCTGGTTCCTTAGTTGGGCTACACCAGTGGATTGTGTGTTCCCCACTTTCTCTCCATCTTCTCCAGGGGATAGAATTTCAGTGTTCTGAGAAGAGAAGCCAGGTGCGTAATTGTAACATTTCTGTTTTCAATTCCATGAAATCAATTTAAGGAAACACATTGCTTTTGTGTAATTCAAAGGAATGACTCAGATCAATTAAACACTGAAATGAAAAATAGGAATTCCCTTCAGTTATGCTTTACCCTCTTCCATGGTAGGTCCATTTCCACTAAGAGCAGGTTCTTATAGTAAGAACGCCTCAAGAATGTAGTCTAATAATATTCACTGGAAAACAATCTGTAATGATAAGTGGTATAATAAATAAGCAAAGACATAATAATGGCCTGTTAAAAATAAAAATGGATAGAAAGAAAATAAAGAACATTGATTAACCAAGACTTCCCAAACAAACATCTATCAATCTTGGAACTTTTTCAGTATTTTATGATGTAATTATTTATGTGTATTCATGTGTAATTCTAAAACTTATGTTGTCTGTGTCTATTTACTAGACTTTTACAAGCAAAAAAGGAAAATAACCATCTCTGTCAGCTAAAAATAGTCATTTTTCAGTTTATTTATTTTTATATTTTATGTCTTACTAGACTTTATAATCGAAAGATGACATGCTACTGCTCACAGCAGCTGCACTCCATTAGCGTAATGGATTGGAATTATAGGTTGCCTTAGGAATTGTCTATTGTGTGCCAAAATCAAATGTAAGCCCTACTGTGAAAAGTCTTGACGCTATAAATGTGAAAAATACAATATGTTCAAGAAGATGTTAACAAAAGAGATGTGGGGCACTTGACTAACCAACTAGAAAGCAACATGAAGTGTGTGCCAAAATAGAAACTCATGTTTTCTTGTTGTTGTTATTTAGTACAGCAATTGTACCATGTCATTCACCACCCAGCAGTGCTAAATAAATAATAGGTCTTTATCGATTAATTTTCCCCCTTTCCTACCAAATACTGACCATAAACGATTTACATATACATCTATCTACTCTTACTCAAATTTCCATCTCACGTAATGCTTTCATTAATTCAACAAAAGCATCCTAGTGTCTTCTCCGTACTGCACTCTATAAAAATACAAAGCTTACAGACATGATAGAACTAGCCAATGACTAGCAAGGAAGAGTCTTAGTCCTTGTCACATTTGCATATGCTCTCCACTATTCTCCTCCCAGCTCCATCATGAGGCAACTTCATTTCTCGAACAACATGTAGTTCTGAAAGTTTCCTGGCTGGGGTTGGGTCTTCAAGGAGTAGTCTGGGTTTTGACATTCTTGAGTCCAGTTTTGACACAGAAAAGTGAGGAAAGGGCGGTACAACATTCCAGGGCCACCAATGGTTGACAAGAGAGCAAATGTCCAGTGACGTACTTATGGGAGGGCTTCTGTGCTGTCAAGTTTGGAGAAAAGTAGTCATCAATGCCACTGCTGATGAGGACAGCGATGAGGCACCTTGAGTCACCTCTTACAACCTACAGAAGTGATAGAGTTCTGAAAAAATCATATGTGACATGTTCTGTTTCTTTGTCCTTTCATTTGTGCATTTCATTGATTTGTCTGGGAATAGGTTTCTCCTGCAGAAATGCCTAAGTCATTTATATAGGAAATAAAGCAAATATTTAAATACAATGTTCAGTTACATAGAAGTTTAACATTCAGACAACAAAAACAAGATCAAAACTCAAAGTTTATAAGAGATGTTATTTTGAAATACACATCTTGAAAAGAAGCAAGGAAATAGAAAATAAATTAGATACAAAGGCTACCAATAATCAAAAGTTAAATCATAGTATGCTGGCATTTAATCTTCTAAAAGAAAACATGTCATTTTGAATGTTGTATCAACTCTCTCAAGGGTGAGCAATTAATTCCTCCTGCCTTTATCTGTCTTTGTCTTCCTCTTTCTCTCTCACACACAAAAAAACAGATTCATTCATTCATCCACACAAGCAGAATTAATACATTTATTTATTCTAACAATTTATATTAGTATTTTCTGTACACTTAACATGATATTAAGTGCAGATAAAAATAGAAAATATCATTGGTTTCTGACCTCCAGCCTATACATTTGGAAGACAGACTATTCCTTAATTTATTCATTCAATAAGCACTTATTAAGAACTTATTTTGTGTCAATTGTGTATACACGTATTAGTTAAATAATGACATAGGGCATGGTGACTCATGTATTCTCAGCACTTTGGGAGACTGAAGTGGGAGCGTTGCTTGGGCCCAGTCCTGGACAACACAATGAGTCCTGTCTCTACAAAAATTTATTTTTAAAAAGTAGCTGATGTAGTTCCAGCTACTTGGGAAGCTTAGAAGGAAGGATGGCTTGATCTCAGGAGTTTGAGGTTGTGGTGAACCATAATCATATCACTGCACTCCAGCCTGGATGACAGAGTGAAACCCCAACTCAAAACAATTAAAAAAATGAATAAGTGGAGTGCTAGACTATGAGAAGCTGGGGTTGGGGAAATAGTGATTGGGGAGATGCTAAATGAACCAAGAAAGATGGCTAGGATTTTAGAAGACTAATAAATTGCAGATGTCAGAGTCCGGCTACATGCCAGGAAGGCATAAACTATGTAGAATAGGAGCAATCAATAATTATAAATGGATAGAGTGTTATGGTTCGAGGGCCTGGAGTGAAGTTGGAGAAATAGCCTTTCAGTTGCAGAGTTGGTATCGATATAATATGTAATCAAAAGTTGGAGATGAAAGGAGTGACCTTTGCAGCTGGTTCTTAATAAGGGATTGGGTTTGGATGAATTAAGGGGGAAGAAAAAGCCAATCAAGTAGTGAAGTAGGATTACAATTTGTGTATAGGCTTGGAAATGAGAATGATAATTGCAACTGAAGGAGAGAGGGAGGGAAATGAATAACCTGGAGTATTTAAAATAGAACCTGAGATTAATGTACAAAGAAATATGAATCATTACTCTAAAGGAAAGATTTACAAACAATTGTTTCTGGGTCTGGTTGTTCATCTTTTCCCTCACTATGTAAATAACACATTATTCTTCAAATAAATTGCTTAATGAACCTTTTGTTGGCTATTGCATCCTATACCTGAAAGAATCTTAATATTTCATGCTTGCTGCAAGAATCACATATAGATATCTGGCGATGAAAATTTTAATAGTGTGTACAGGAAGAATCCTTACTAGGAAGTGATATTTAAGTAGAAACCTGAAGGAATTGAAGGAGAGAGACTTTTTCAAACAGTAAAAACAAGTGCAAATGTCACATTTCCTATTATTCCTATGTCTGGTCCAGCTCTAGTTTTGTTTATTGCTTCATTACAAAAAAATCTTTGCATCAAAATGATCCTACATAAAAATGTTATAGGTTTATAATATAATTAATAGAGTGAATACCATATATATTTAATTTTATTTGTTTATTTATTTATTTAAAGACAGGGTCTCATTTTGTCACTCAGGCTAGAGTGCAGTGGCATGATCATGGCTCATTGCAGTCTTGACCTCTTGGGTTCAGGTAATCATCACACTTTAGCTGTGATTACAGGTGCTCACCATTTCATTGCAGATTCCATCTCTTGGATGCAGGCAATCCTCCCACCTCAGCCTCTTGAGTAGCTGGGACTACAAGTGCTCGTGCTCATTTTGCTCATTTTTCTTTTTTGCTGATATGAAGTCTCGCTGTGTTTCCCAGGCTGATCTTGAACTCCTAGACTCAAGCAATTCTCTGGTCTCAACCTCCCAAAGTGCTCGTATAATAGGTGTGAGCCACTGCACCCAGCCAGTTCTGCTTTTGTATTTGTGAATTTGTTTGTTTTAATCTACCTGATCAGTATTGATAATCCTTCTTACTTGATTATTTTTAAATTTTCTTTTTTATCCTACTGAATATTTTGTACAGAGTCATCTTATCGCCTGCTATTGATATATTTATAATACTTAATGCATGGGAGTGTAAGTTTGTAATTTTGTTTTTCTTCTCAGAGCTGCATTATTGTGTTTCATTTCTTTTCATATACATATAAAATCATAGATATATGTAAAACATATATATGTAATTTATATGTGTGTGTGCATATATATTTAATTGAACTTAATCTGGAGCAATTTTGAGGACTGCAATTGCTTCTTTCTCCCAAGGAACATATAACTATGTTTCATTTGGGTTTATGTCTGCCAGTGCTAGAGGCTTGCTATTCTCCAGGTATCTGTTTAGTTTCTCTCTCAAGTCTTTGCTTAACACAAGTATAACAAGCTTAGTCTGAAACATTTACTGCATCTGTGGTCTAGTTTCTCAGTTTTACCTGCCTACTTGGGGACTCTAGGCCCTTCTCTGGTTCTTTCCTTTCCTCTTCAAGCTTTTTGTTGTCTTATCAGCCAAGTGTTTCATTTTTGTTGTTGTTGTTTTGTTTTGTTTTTATTTTCTGAATCGAGGTCCTACTCTGTACCCAGGTTGGAGAGCAATGGCATGATCACAACTCATCGCAGCCTTAAACTCCTAGGCTAAGGTGATCCTTTTGCCTCAGCCTCCTCAGTAGCTAGGACTACAGGCGCATACCACCGATTTTTTGACTTTTTCACAGGAGGATGTTGTCCAGGCTGGTCTCAAAGTCCTGGGCTCAAGCAATCTTCCTATCTTGGTCTCCCAAAGTACTGGGATTATAGGTATCAGCCACTGCAACTGGTCAGCCAAGCGTTTTTTATTGTTGTAAAACTTTGAAGAGTTCTGTTATTTTCATTAAGTGCAGAAATGTATCAAAAGCTGCATTTTCTGTAATTATTCCAAAAATATTAAGTTGCATTAAATTGGTACACAAGTGATCAATTAAATCAGTCATATAAACATTTCATAGAATACTTACACTCAATACATTTTAATCTAATCTGTATACAGTACATTAATTAGGAGATTCAGTGGCAATTACTATCTTCCACTGGACAGAAATGACAAAATACAGATATCTTTACTAAAAGTAGCACAGCTAATTATCTTTTCAATGTATTATAATTCATCATATTAGACATTTTCTATCAGAAATAGTATGTGGCTCAGTATACTTCTTTTTATTTTGTCCATGTTCAATTTTTTGTGCAGCAAACTCACCCAGTGAGTTTTACTTGGAAAATTTCGAATCTAGGAACCATTATTTATTCTGCATTTTATATCACAGACAAACTTTTAAATGGCTCATGAATCAAATAAATCTAATCGATTAAAAATTCACTAATATTTATGATTATGATTAGGCAATGAGAATTCTGTATACAAATCATTCTGCATTGCTTGGACTCATTTAGGGCATCTCAGTGAGATTTATAAATGCATATTGATATTCCATTATTGTAGTACTTTGCTAGCACATTATCTAATAAGAGAAAAATGGCAAAAGATCATATAAAAGGGAGAGCAATTTAATTTCACAAAGGAAACCTTCTGGTCTTAATATACTGGGTGTGCCTTGCAGTAGCTAAATTTTAAGCATGTTGAGCACTATTAAGGAAGTGGAGAGAGCATGCCGTGAAACAACAAAGTTATTTATAGTTATGTTTCCTAATTCCTGAGAGTATTCAAAGTGAATAAATCTGGAATAGCAGCACCAAAGATGTAATCAACAGGGAAGAACAAGATCAGAGAGCATCTGCACAAAATTTCTGCCTTCTCCTTTAGGCACGGTTCTTCATATCCAATTTGTCACTGCTCAGTCTTCCTGCTAGGTTACTATCTATCACTGTACAAGCCTCCAAGGCTTCACTCCACAAAGTAGTTTGTTTCACATACAGGCCTGTCTTCTTACTGCTCTCGGCTCTGCCTCTAACTCTCTTTATCTTTTAGCTGATGACTGCCTATGGCTCTGAGACTATGTTTGCTTGGCAAAATATTGCTACCAGGACACTGCTTCAAAGCTCCCTTACATATCACCATCACTGAATTGTCCAGAATTCCATTTAAAAAAGGATTATAAGTACATGGTATAGTTGACTGAAGGCTTAGAGATGACAGAAGAATTTTCAATGTGGGAAAATAAAATCTGAAACTGGATGCAAACATAAAAACATACATATTTTGATAATTCAAGTAAAAGGTAAACACATGCACATGTACACACACACACACACACACACACACACACACACACACACACACCACGAAACCAAGTCTTGCTTGCTTGCTTCAACATCAATCCTCTCATTCTTCCATTCACCCAAGGAAAACTCCAAATTACCTTTGAAAAACTCTATTGGTTACTGACAGGAAGAGATTTTTCAACTTAGTCATTCCTTCATGACTACTAAAAAATGAAAAAACAAACAGCCCCATGCAAAATGGGCAAAATATATGAATAGTTCTCAAAAGAAGACATACGAGTAGCCAACAGATACATGAAATAATTCTCAGCCTCACCAGGCATCAAAGAAATGCAAATTAAAACCACACCAAGATACCACCTGACTCCATTCAGAATGGCTATCATCAATAACTCAAAAAACAACAGATGCTGCAGAGGATGCAGGGAAAGGCGAACACTTCTATACTGTTGGTGGGAGTGTAAACTAATACAATCTCTGTGGAAAACAGTTTGACGATTCCTAAAAGGTCTAAAAATCAACCTTCCATATAACCCTGCAATCTCTCTACTGGGTATATACCCAGAGGAACTCAAATCACTCTATGAAAAAGATACCGGCACATGTATGTTTATTGCAGCATTGTTGACAATAGCAAAAACATGGAACCGACTATGCTGTCCATCGAAAGAGGACTGGATAAAAAAATGTGGTACATATACATGATGGAATATTACAGAGCCATAACGAAAGACAAAATTATGACCTTTACAGCAGCCTGAATGGACTTAGAATCTATAATACTGAGTGACCTATCACAGAAACAAAGAACTGAGTACCACATGTTCTCACCCATAAATGGACCTTGAACAATTATCATAATAATCTAAGAAAATGATTGGCAGCAGTGGGAAACTGCTTTGGGTATGGGTCAGGACTGACAGTAGTGAGAATTTGCTGGGGTGGGGAGCACACTTCATCAACAAGGGTGTCTGAATAATGAGCATTTGTATTCCTAAACCTGAATTGTACCCCAATTCTTTGACCTTGCTGAAGCTTGTCAGTTTGATGAGGTCCCACCTGTCTATCTTATCTCTTATGGCATGGCCCTTGAGGTTTTGATCAAGAATTCATTGCCAGTTCCAAATTCCATAAGCGTGTCTCCTGCATTTTTTAAGGTTCTTATAGTTTGAGGTTTTATGTTTAGATCTTTGATCCATTTAGAGTTTATTTTTGTGTATGGTGATAGGTAGGCATCTTGTTTTAATCTTTTGTGTGTAGTCAGCCAGTTATCCCAGCACCATTTACTGAATTGGTTCTCCTCTTCCCAGTGGTTGGTAGTGGAGGCTTTGTCAAAGATGAGTTGGTTGAGAAATTGAGGTTTTGCTTCTGGAATCTCTATCCTTTTCCATTGGTCTATATGCCTGTTCTTGTACAAATACCAGGTTGTTTTGATTATTGTAGCTTTATAACAAAGTTTAAAGTCTGAGAGTGTGATACCTCCTGATTTGTTTTTGTTTTTTGCTGAAAATTGTTTTGGTTATTCGTGGTCATTTATTTTTTTCTTATTATTTCCTTATTGTCATTTCCAGGTCTGAGAAGAATGATGCTAGAAATTTAATGGGTATTGCATTAAATCTGTAGATTGCCTTGGGTAGGATGAACATCTTCACAATGTTGATTTTTCTAATCCATGAGCATAAAATGTTTTTTCATTTTTTTGTGTGTCATCTTTGATTTCTTTGAGCAGTGTTTTGTAGTTTTCATTGTAAAGATCTTTCACGGCTCTGGTTATGAAGATGCCAAGGTGTGTGTGTGTGTGTGTGTGTGTGTGTGTCTATTATGAATGGGATTGTTCCTTATATTTGGGTTCTGTTTGTTTATTTTGGTGTATAGAAGTGCGACTGTCTTTTGCACATTTATTTTTTACCCTGAGACTTTGCCAAATTACTTTATCAGGGCAAGGAGGTTTTTGACAGATTCTTTTAGTGTTTCAAGGTAGAGAATCATGTCATCTGCAAAGAGGGATAAATTGACTTCCTCTTTTCCTATTTGGATACCTCTGATCTCCTTCTCTTGTCTGATTGCTCTAGCTAGGACTTTCAAAACTATGATGAAAAGGAGGGGTGAGGGTGGACATCCTTGTCTTGTTCCAGTTTTCAGGGGAAATGGTTCCAATTTCTGTCTGTTTAACAGTATGCTGGCTGTGGGTTTCTCATAGATGGCTCTTACTATTTTGAAGTATGTTCTGTCTATGCCTTAATGTTCGAGGGTTTTTATCAGGAAGGAATGCTGGATTTTATCAAAAGTTTTTTCTGTGTCTAATGATATAATCATGCGGTTTTAGTTTTTACACTGTTGATGTATTTAATTATATTTATGGTCTTGTGATTGTTGAACCAGCCCTGTGTCCTGGGAATGAGGCTTACTTGGTTGTGGTGGGTGATTTTTGAGATATGTTGTTGGATTTGGTTTGCTAAGATCTTGTTGAGAATTTTAGCATCTATGTTCGTCAAGGATATTGGCCTGTAGTTCTCTTTCTTTGTTGGATCTTTACTTGGCTTGAGTATCAATGTGATATTAGCTTCATAAAATGATTTGGGGAGAGTTCCATCTTTCTCAATTGCCTGGAAACTTTCAATAGAATTGGTATCAATTCCCCCTTGTATGTTTTGTAGAATTCTGCTGGAAAACCATCTGGTCTAGGGCTTTTTTTTTTTTGTAGGTAGTTTTCTTATGACATAGTCAATTTCCTGGATTGTTATTGATCTATCTAGGGTCTTGATTTCTTTTTGTTTCAACCTGGGAAGTCACACATACCTTTTTAAGGGAGTAATACTACTAATGAGCTAGCGTAATTTAATGGAGACCAAGAAATATAATCAGTATTTTGTTAAATACTACTTCAAATTCCAAATATTCCTATCCTAGAGTTACTAGAATTTTTTCTTCTTTTTTCTCTTTTTTAAAAAAAAATCCAAAGATACCTCATTCTTATAAAATTATTGACCTATTATATTTCCTCAAAACCAAAAGGTTCAGGAGTTTTATCTTAATTATCCTCATCAATTTCTGCAAATATATATTTTTAAAATATAGACATAATATATAGATTATAGACAATATAGATTTTAGAATATATTTTTAAATGTATATATATATATGATATATATAATCATCTGGGATCCTCAGTCCTTTGGGTAAGGAAATTGTGCTTCCATCTATATATAGATTACTGATAATGCTTTCAAGAGTCTGTAAATTTGTGGAATTGAAACCAATAGAAGTAATCATTTCCAGTGAAAGTACTATTGTATATTAGTGAGGCGTGTCAGGAAGTAGTGTTGTGCTAGGAAACTGTGGTTCTCAATTTTTCACAATTTAATCAAGTTCTAAGGTATCTTGAGTGATTAGAATAAAAAGTGTTCATTGTAAGGCCTTAGATTTAATATTCTCCAGCCATTAACCACATTTCTACACCCTGCTTTTTGCCAGCGGGGTTAATTCAGAATTAATACAAATCTTTTCTCCTTACAGGAAAAGCAAACTGAAATATATGTTCAGTGGTTGGGTTAGTGAAATGCATTTTGCTTGGGTATAAAGAACCATGCTTTTAAAAAGTTTATGACAACTAATGCCCAATTAAAAAGAAAATACATATTATGGCTCATACTATCTGCTGCTCATATACTTTTCCCACGTGCCTGCAAATCAGATTATATCAATCATAAAAGATGAGCTAAATGCTTATATGTTTTTTTTTTCACGTACTTGATACGTTTTCTCTTTTTAAATAAAAGTGTTCTGGAACATACTGAATGACATTTGGGGCACTGGTATGGCCAAGACCACTGCTTTCTAATTAATTTTTCTGCCAGAAGACATAAAACAACTGAGAGTAATTAGCCTTGGTCAACACAAATCAAAGAGAGTAAGAAGATTGGAAATTATCCCAATTATCTTAATTAATTTGTTCAACTAGACAACTTAACCCCCAATATTTCTCCATTGTTTTGTTCATAGAAAAAAAATGAACTTGATGATTCAACACTAGTGATTGAGTTTATCAGTGGTTAAGAAATAGGTGGCAAACTCTGCAGCTGCACTGATCAAGTTAATCAATACTTTAAATATTTAAGCTGAAATTGAAATTTTTATCCTGATTTACTTAATTTTTTTAATCCACATGAATCCATTTCCAAGTTTATTGCTGTTCTTCTTAGTATTATTCTTCTTACATAGCAACTGCTGGGTGGAGCCAGTGAAGAGTCTTGACAAAAAAATGAGAATGTTTTATTTCATGAAGGCTTGTGATACACTGTTATTAATAGATTCATCTGCTCCTGCAAAGTAGTTGACCCCAAGAGCACTTTGAATTAAGCCTGATCAGTAATCTCTGTCAGTTGCATGTTCAATTCAGTACATCTGTCACATATTTTTTTATTACAAAAAGGCAAATGTATTGGAATTAGTATGATAGTTTCAAAAATATATCTAATCTACATTATATGTAAATTCTCAGGCCAGCAATGGAGCTTGATATAACAGAAAAATGTTATGTCCCATTTTGGTGTTTAGTTTATAGCCTCTGTATCTTGTTTGCCAGAACAATAAAAAGTCTGTTTTACGTAATCAACAAAAATAACAAGCGTTTACATGGTTGAGCAAACTGGAAGATGGTTAATTATAATCTGCTTAACAGTTACAACTGAGAAATTATAAAACTGGTGACATACTGATCTCAAAAAGACAGTTTGGACCATGAAACTTGTAAATGTGTATAATCTTCCTTTGAAAGGTTAGAAATTTATCATATGGAGAGGAGACATTGTAGAGGATCAAAGTGCATAGTAGTGAAAATAAAAGTTAACAATAAAGCTGAGGTCAATCTTATAATTTAAATATTGCAGACAAAATTTGATTCTATTAGGAAGCAAATTATATGTGTTTGACACAAATGTGAAACTAAACCTCACAGATTAATAATTGGTGTTTAATTTCCTATAGTTGCAAAAGATATGTAAAAGCTTTGTGAATCTTCATCCATGATATTATAAATAGCTATAGTCAAAATAGTCAAAGCTTCTTAAAACCTTTTAGAAAATACTGACTCATAAAAAACAGGTCGAAAATATGCCAAGAGGCTAACTTTCAAAATGGTTATTTACTTTGTGTCCCCATTCTGTATATCAACATACTGTCTTAAGGTCAGACATTTAGCACTTTTTACATTGCTCCTTACTACTTTTGTTTCTCTTAGTAAAGTACAAAGCTAACAATGTTTATTACATTCTTCCTTAACAAAGAAATACGTCTTCTTAAACCCATGCAGGGGTTGATGCTAATTTTGTAAAGCAACCATCGCTGCTTCTTTTAAATGTTAAAATAGAATAAACTACAGATCATGGCAGTCAAATAACTATGGTGAAATGAATATGGCAGATTTAAATAAAGGCAACTACAGACCATTTCACTCTTCAATTTCCCAAGTCAAACATTTGGGTTGTAACAGTTGTTTGTGATCAAAACTTTGAAACTACTTTGTTATCCTCCAAGTCTAATCACCCCACTTAAAATTCAAGTGATTTTAAACTTTCATTTTGAATGAAGTATTTAGAACCTTCTTGGAAACACTTTTTCTGTCTCTGTTGCATAACTTATAACAGTGATGATCTCCCTAATGTGTGACTGGCTTGTGGAGAGACTGCTATTTAATTTTAGTTTGATAACATAAACCCTAATTGCCAAGAAATTCATTTTTCCTAGAGCCTGAATCTGTTTTTATTCAACAACTGAATATATTGAAGCAACAGTGTAATTATTTTTACACTGTATTTATAGCACAAATAAAATTACTGAGAGTCATCTGTGTAGCCATCATTAGAGATTCCAGTGGTTCAATATTGTTTTCCATGTGGTCTATCATAAATGAGCAAGCTACAAAGGAAGTGTACTATTCAGGAATTATATAAGTGACTTGATATGTCTCCAAATATTTTGTATGCTTTCCTGGGAGAGAACCCACACTTATTCTCTATCATCAAATAATTAAAAGTTAATTAGAAATTAAAACATCTGGGGCCAAATGGCACCAGCTTTACTTGAAAGCTACTTTGTTCACTTGTACACTGTTGGTGGGAATGAAATTAGTAGAACATCTATGGAAAACAATATGGAGATTTCTCAGAGAACTAAAAGTAATCTGTTGTTCAATTCAGCAATCTCGCTACTGATTATCTCCCTAAAGGAGAATAAGTCATTATATCAAAAGACACCTGCTCTCATGTGTTTATTGCTGCATAATTCAAAACCACACAGATATGAAATCAACCTAAATGGCCATCAACTGGTGAGTGTATAAAAAAATTTAACACACACACACACACACACACACACACACACACACACACACACAATGGAATGCAGCTTACCTTTAAAAAGAACAAAATAATGTCTTTGCAGCAACTTGGATGGAACCAGAGGCCATAACCTGAAGTGAGGTAACTCAGGAATAGAAAACCAAATATCACATGTTCTCACTGATAAGTTGGTGCTAAGCTATGGATCCACAAAGTCATATAGAATGGTACAATGAATATTGGAGACTCAGAAAGGGGATGGTTAAAGACAAAAAATAAGCTATTGGGTACAATGTACATTGTTTGGGAGATGTACACTAAAAGTTCATACTTCACTACTATACTGTTCATCCATGTAACGAAAAACCACTTGTACCCCTACATCTATTGGAATTTTAAAAATAAATAAAGGGAGATCACAAAGAGTGAATAATTACTTAACCTTAGTAAAAATAATTATTGCTTCACTACAAACTTCCAAGTACTTTATATGTATCATTTATATTTTAGATAATAATGTAGGATAGCATTTATTATTCCTGTTAAGTAGCTGAGGAAAATTTGGATGAGAGAAATTTGGTAAACCTGACCCAGGCCCACAGCTTAGGTAGCAGAACCAATATTTAAAGCTTTGCTTAACTTCCTTCATAGTCACAAGTTATTTTCCTAGTCTGGGTCATTCTCAATGGTAATGAAGTTTAAAATTACAGATCTAGTTCTAAAAGGTTGGATTTGTTCTTTTTCCACTGATGCCTGGGAGAGGGAAGGGATTGAAGGGATTTTTCATTTATGATTTTATAGGGACCATTACAATTTCTTTTGCTCAATTATACTCAGTGTGTCAGAAGGAAATAGAATGTTCCAATAGTTGTTTGCAACAACTAGTTATGGTTTTCACTTTAGGCTACACAGCATAGTGGTTTAGACAAATGCTGGCAAATAGAAATGTAAAGTAAGCCACACAGGTCATTTGAAATTTTCTAGTCATCTTATTAGAAAAGTAAAAAGAAACAAGTACAATTAATTTTAACGAGAACACGTATTTAACAAATATCAAAAGTTTTGTCATTTCAACATTAAAAAATTCCTAATAATATATTTTACATTTTTTTCAGTTTTCAAAATCTGATTGTGTAATTTATAGTCCATTTCAATTTAAATGCTAAATTTTCATTTAAAATGTTAGTTATATATTTAGTTTATAATACAGTTGCAAAAAAATTTACTTACCCAAGTTGTTCCTAAGAATATTAATATTTGAAAATCAGTTTGTAATATATCATATTAATATTTAATATTAATAATACTAATTTCAACATGAATCAATGTTCATATCATTTTATGACAAAGATGTCCCTTCTTTTAGAGAATTATTCTCAAATCTGGCTGATTATCAGACACTGTAAGAAACTTGTTAAAACCACAGCATCCTAGATACCTCTCAAACAGGCTGATTGTTCCACGTTATGGGAACCTGGCTTGGGCATTAAAAAACAAACAAACGAACCACTTTTCTAAAATAGACTTTATTTTAAAATATATTTGCGTTTACAGAAAAGATGCAAAGATAGTACAGAGTATTTTATATAACTCACACCAAGTTTTCTCTATTACCAACATGTTACATTAACATGTACTTGACACAATTAATGAACTGATATATTTTTATTTTTATTTATTTTTATTTATTTTATTTTTTTGAGTTGGAGTCTCACTCTGTCGCCCAGACTGGAGTGCAGTGGCCGCTCCTGGTCACTGCAGCCTCGACCTGCTGGGCTCCGGTGATCCTTCCGCCTCAGCCTTCCGAGTAGCCGGAATTACAGGCTCGCGCTACCACGCCCGGCTAATTTTTTTATTTATTGTAGAGATGAGGTCTCGCCTGCCCAGGCAGGTTGCGAACCCGCGGGCTCAGGCAATCCACATGAACTGATATTTATACACTGTCATTAATTAACGTACATACTGTAGTCAGAGTCCCTTCGTTTTTACCTCCCGCCCTTTCACTGTTTCAAAATCCCACCCAGAATATCACATTTTATTTACTCATTGTCTCCTTTAGCTCCTTTCGGCTGTGAGAATTTCTCAAACTTTCTTTGTTTATGATGATTGTCACATTTTTTGAGTAGTACTGATTTTGTAGAATGTATCTTAACTGGAACTTGTCTGATGTTTTTCTCATTATTAAGCAGGGATTATATTTGTTTATTTAGTTTTTGAAAGGAAGACCACAAAGGGAAAATGTCATTCTCATTGCATCACAATTGTCACATCATTTATTACTGTTGATATTAACCTTGGTCATCTGGCTGAGGTGGAGTTTGTCCGCAAAATTATTAGTTTTCCCTTTTCCAATCTGTACTTTTTGGAGAAAAATCAATCTGTACAGCTCACACTTAAGATGTGAGGAGTCATGCTTCCTCCTCCTTGAGAATATCTACCTAACTTATTTGGAAATCTTCTGCAAGGGAGATTGGTTTCTTCTCATTTATTAATATATGTATTCAATCATTTATTTATATTACTATGGACCCATAGATAGTTTTATGCTGTGCATCTTAATCCAACACCTAGTTTTTCCAATTATTTTTACTTTGGCCCTTGGGAACTCTTTCAATTGGCTCCTGTGTCCCTTTGGCATATCCCTGTCATTATGAAGGATTTTTTTCCCCCTCCTTTTTGGTATAAATTTTAGAATGTAAATGAATTAAAATTAAATAAAATTCAAAACTCAGTTTTTCTGTCTCATTAACAACTTTTTGTGCCCAGTAGTCACAAGTAGCTAGGGGCTACATTGTTGGGTGGTATAATATATGCTCTATTAGACAATAAACTCTGGAATAAGACTGATTAAGCTTAACTTCTGGTTGTCTCACTTACTAACCTTGCTTGAGTTGCTTAGCAATCCTATTCCTCTGTTCACATAAGTAAAACCAAAATAATAACACCTCAATAAAATTATTGTCAATATAAATAATCAGAGGCTTACAAGATTTTTATACACAGAGCCTGACACATAATAAGAAGTCTCAATAAACATAAACTATGCTTATTCTTTGGCAAAGCTTTATTAAAAATATTTTCTACTTTAACTAGAGACCATTTCCAGACTAGTTACTATGAATTGATTACTCTCGACCAGATTTATAGACAAAATATATTCACTTGACTATTGGTGGACCACGACATTTTTGGTAGCTTTCTGATCAGCACTTGGCAAACCACAAAGTAAGTAAATTTGAATTTGACTCTATCTCTTGTCAATGCTTGAAACAAGTGTGTTGAGCTATAATTGACATACTATGAGATGCACATATTTAAATTGTATGATTTGATTACTACTTTGACTTTTGTGTACACACATGATTCACAATAAAATACAACATACCAATAATCTCATAAGTTTTATTGTGCCCTTTTGTAATCTTCCCCTCTGGCCCCCATCCCCTTGCCTCTTCCACAAGCAAACACTGATCTACTTTCAGACGTAATAGATTACTCTGCATTTTCTATAATTCTATGTAAATTAATTAATGCAGTGTGCACTCCATTTCTAAGTTTTCTGAACAAATATATTGTGCTTCATTTATGTTGTAGCATGCATCCATACTTTACCTTCTTATTTTTAATAATGACTTCTTTGAGATAACTGGCATATTGTAAAATCACCTCTTTAAAAATGCACAATTCAGTGTTTTGTAGCAAATTCAGAGTTGTACAACCATTAATGTTACCTAGATTTAGAACCTTTTCATCAACTTCAAAAGAAACTTCATACCGTTAGTAGTCAGTTCCCACTTCTCGTTCCCAACAGATCCTGAAAGCCAATAATCTACTTTTTGTTTCTGTGGCTTTGCCTATTCTGGACATTCAATATAAATGGAATCATACTATATGGGGCATTTTGTGACCTCATTTATTTTTATTGCTAAGTAGTATTCCATTGTATGAATAAGCTACAATTTGTTTCTCCATTCATTTGTTGATATACATTCTAGTTGTTTCTGGTTTTTCATTATGGCAGTTAAAAATTCTATAAACATATGCTTTCCTTTCTCTTGTATAAATACTTTTTGGATAAATACATACCCTGTAGTAGAAAGACTGGATAATATCATTAGTATATGCTTAAGGTTTTTAAAAAATTTCAAATTTTTTTCCAAAACAGTTGTACATTTATACACCTCCACCAATGGTGTATGAGAGCTTCAGTTCCTCTAAATGTTCATTAACACTTGATACAGATATTCTTTTTAATTTTAGCCATTCTTACACATTTATAGCAGTATCTGATTGTGGCCTTAGTTTATATTTTCCTAATGACTTACGATGCCAAGCATATTTTCATGTATTTGCTATTCATATGCCTTCTATAGTGAAGTATTCATTTAACTCTTTTGCCTCTTTTTAAAATTGAGTTAACTTATTGTTGACTTTAAAAATTCTTTTTTAACCCATTTTATTGCTGATTAAATGCATGTGCAATAAAGGCAGCTTAATGTCTTACTATTCTATTGGATATTTGATTTCTAAAGAAAGATCAAAATTTTATAAGAAAAGCTACAAACAATTTATTTTGCAACTTTAGACATCCAGAGCAAAATATTTAGAGATGAGATTCTTTGTTGGACTCATGAAATCACACTGGGTAATAGCCTATTCTATCTAGCACATAGCTTTACTTGTCATCTTTCTGCCAAGTGGTTTCCCTTCAGATGCAGTTGACAGTTCTCCTATCACTACTCTTTGCTTTACTTAGTTATTGTGTCAGTTCCAAACTTGGCAGTCAGGACTGAGGAAGCTTCAGTTGAAGATTCAGTGTGTATGGGACTGAGATGTCTATGGCAAGTCACTCTGGGTGACCACAGACTCATTATGTTACAATGTTCCTGTTTTCCAGACTTTATTTTTAATCTTATGATATGTTCTACATAAATCTGTCAGAATTATTCTTTAAATACAAACTCGCTCATATTATTTCTCCATATTAAAAAACCACCCACATGTATATGAACTGTGCATGTAGTCCCAGCTGCTTGGGAGGTCAAGACAAGAGGAAGACTTGAGACCAGGAGTTCAAGACCAACCTGGGCAATATAGTGAGACTCTGTCTCAAGAAAAACCCACAAAATCTAAACAAACTCCAAAAAACTCACCAATGATTTTCCTATGAGTAGAGGCTAACGCACTTTTATGACATATTAACCCTACATCATTTGCACCATGGCTGTTCAACTTCCTTCTCCCCCACTATCACCAACTTCCTGATCTCTCTTCTCCTATTATTCTCTTCTTGTCTTTTCTGCTCCAACCACCCTGGGTTCCTAACCATTCTTCAAACATGGCAAGCATAGAGTCATCTTGTGAGACTTGTCTTTGTCATTTCCCCTGCTAGGAACTTTTTCTCTTCCTTACCTGTATGATTTACTTCCTCGTTTCCTTTAGGTCTACGCTTAAAAAGTCCTTCCTGACTGCTCTATAGAAAAAGAGGTCCCCAGCCCTACTATCACTACAAGTCACACCCCATCTCTCTTATCCTCCTTTATTTTTTCCATAGCACTAATTTATGACGGTGTGACAACTTTATATGATTTTGTTTATTGTTTCCTCATTGCTCCATCTCTATACATTAGAGGATAGAAGCTTCACAGGACTTGTTTTCATGTATGTAGCATTAGTCTCAGGAGAATACTTGGTACATAGTAGGGATTGAATATTTCTGAGTGAGTCCTCTCCTTTACAATACTTTCCTTGCCAATACTTCAGTAGAGTACATTTGCTTTAAGTTATAGCTTCCTTGAGTGGGCCTTTGACATCATTTTCAAATCTTGCCAATTTTTTCTTAGGTGGACAGACTCTGTTAAACTTTTAGCCATGCTAAAGTCTTGATCAGAATGAACTGACTAGCCAGGACCAAAATGCCACTGCTTGCTTTACTTTATCACTCACTGCTTAGAAGTTAGTGGTTCACCACTAGATAATGAACAAATGGAAAGGAGAGTCATTCACAAACAATATTGTTTTCTGATTTTATATGTATTTAAACAAGCATCTATATTTTTTGGTCATCAAAGGCAATGACAATGTCTTAAAACTGTAAGAAAATAAAGGTATATACCCAGAAAGAAAAAATAAAACTAACATTAGTTACCTTAAAAACAAAAATAGGAGTCTGTGAACTAAGTATTCAAATGCTGTTTAAAAATGACTGTTAATTTAAAATTGTACTTCCAGTTAAACTTCATTATTGTGCGAGTGTGGAAAAAAAGACATTTTGAGACAAAGACTAAAACTTGTCACTGACAGACCAAGTAAAGGAACTAAAAGGAAATGTAGTTTGTAATAAGGGTATAAAATATATGACACAATAATTCTCTCATCCCTAAAAAAAATCAGTTAGTAATTTGATAGTTCTTAACAACCATGTCCTGCTTTCTATTTACCAAACATGGCAATTTTGTTTACACATTATCTTTTTTTAACTTTTCCTATATTTTTTATTGTTTAAAATAGAACTAATCTCTCTTGAATTGCTCATTTATCTGAAGCACTTTCTCTGATTATTGTGTCTGCTGATTTTTCTCTCATTGTAGAGCCAGCAAGGGGCATGAGAAAGAGTAGAGATGTAAAAGAAAAACTTGGATTGCATGATGCTACTAAAGCTCAAAGAAAAATGCATTTTTATTTTTTTTAAAAAAAGCTAAACAGAAAGACAAGCAAGGTGAAGACAGAAATACATACCATAGATTTGGCAGTGTGGAATTTGTTGGTGACCTGGACAAGTGAAGATTTAGTGGAACAAAAGTTGCCATAGAATAGATGAAAGAGTGGAGCGAGTTAACATGGTGGCTTAAATACATGCATTTGGCTCTGTTTCCTTTTCAGATCATATTAAATCAAGAGTAATCATACTTAAAAATCAAACTACAAGGACAGAGAGAATGAAACAGCAGTCAAGAGATGACAAAGCTTGGTTGAAGATATATGTTGGCTGAGTGAATAGTGAGCCTGGATAAAACAGAAGCATCAGTGTCTTCAGAGGGGGTAACCAGAGAATGATGGTTATTCACCTCAAAGAACTGGCAACTTCGGAAACTGGGTATGTCATGGACCACAAATAAACAAGATGAAAGAGAAGACAGAAAAAGGGTGAATTACTTGACCATAAGCATACTGGGCTGTTAGGTTCCAATATCCCCTTCAACAACATGATCTAAGAGACCATAGATTAGGTTTAGTACTAAATGATTTCAAACACCCAGAGCAGAGCAAAATTATTTTACAGCAAAGTCTAGAAGTAAAAAGAGGTGACCAGTATAATATCATCATTTTGCTTCAGTCAAGGTCCTCACCTGCTAAATCACAACCATAACAAAACCTTTTGCCATATATTTTCTAATAAGTTGGAGTTCAAGTGACTGAGTGTTAGTGTGTGTTTACATCTTTCAAGGTCACAATAATAGGTTTACATTTTGGAAATTATCTAATAATTATTGGTTTTTTAGTAACTTTAAAGGCTAACTGGATCATAGAGTTAAGTGGGAAGAATGTTGTGTTCTGGATTCAAGCAGATCTGGGTTCAAATTCTTTGATATTAAATCTCCTTATTTGAAGATGGTCAACGACTCATTGACAGTCCCTGCTGCATATTTGACACCAAATGATTGTCAACTTGCCCTCTGCTGTTTTACCTTACCTAGGTACCTAACTAAAGCAAAAACTGAGTCTATGGGAGAATCATACCAAGTAACATTTGGTAGGTTAAAATAAAACATTTAAGACAATAACAATAATATTTTAATTTTTGGTCTCAAATTTTCAATAAAAGTAATCAGTTGGTTTTCTTTTCCATGAAATAAGCACTGCAATTTTAAATGGAAGCAATTAATGTCTTTTTTAAGGTTTCTTAACTTGATATTTGTATGTGTGATAAGCTATGAAAATATTAAGGTAAATATATCTAGTTTACATATGCATCTTATTTACTCTGTTGTTATTTTATTCAAGAAAACTGAATCTCATTACCAAGGTTAGAGTCTCTCATCAACTGCCTTAAGAATAATGCAGTAGATATTTTTATTGCCAAGAACTTCTTTTTGAAAAGCAACCTGTAAGTTGTTTTGCCCATTTGCACTGCCTTTTTTTTTTTCCCTATGAAAAGGACATTTTTGCTTCTCCCTGGCATTCATAATGAGTCAGACCATAATGGAATAGTTTCACTCTGGTAATGGTGAAATGGAAACTGCATCTATTTCATGTCAGACCACAGTCCAGGGTTAAAGGATGTTTGCACATCTGATGAATTGTCTTTCTCCACAACCAAATGTGTGTCTTAATTCCGAATACAGACCGTAGGCAATTATTAATCTTCAGTAGCAGAAAAACTTAAACCAAATCTTTTTATATTACCTCATTATTCCTGTTCGTAAGTGAAAATTTAATTTCTGCTATGGTGCTTAGTGCAGTCAACTGTTATATTATTAATTATAGAACTGCTGCTAATGCCTAGGAATGATATTTTAATAAGGTTTAATCTCTTTTCCGCATTGCAGTGTCTTTCATAATTATGTCTCTGTTTTTCTCCTTGCTTTTATTTGCAAACAAACTCAGTAGTGCAAACTGTAATTCCAAGTTGGCTGGTATTTCTGAGACAGGCAAACCACTCATAATCCAGACTGTGTGGAGTTGTTCAGGGAAAAAGGGAGCAAAGAAAGACAACTTCATTTTAAACGCTAGCTGCAATCTTGACCCACATTTCAGTCTTGCATTAAGATTTAGTCTCTTTACAATTGCCAAGGGGTCTTTTATGCATTTGGCAATCATTCTTGAAGATTTTTCAGCAGGAAATTGTTTTGTGTGTGTCATAAAAGCATAATTTTTATTCTCAGTCATACTTTAAGGCAGTAGGGAATTCTCTAGAAAGAAGGTGCATAGAATTGTGATCAAGTATATATAGCAGAAAGAGGGTAGGAAGTGAGATACAGTCATGTGCACACGATGATGTTTTGATCAATGACAGAATGCACATACACTGTGGTCTCATAGCATTATAATGGAGCTGAAAAATTCTTATCGTCTAGTGATATAACATTAGAAGTATGTAGTAGGTACGTTAGCGTTATAACCACTACAATGTTGTAACACATGCATTACTCTTGTGTTTGTGAAAATGCTGGTGTAAACAAGACTATTCTGCTGCCAGTTGTAGAAGTTTAGCACATACAATTATAATGATGTACAGATATAATACTTAATGATAAATGATGACATTATAGGTTTATGTATTTACTGCACTTTAATTTTTGTTATTTTAGAGTCTACTCCTATCATTTATTATTTTAAAATGTTGACTGTAAAACAGCCTCAGGCAGGTCCTCCTGGAGGTATTCCAGAAGAAGGCATTATTATCTTCACAGGAGATGACAGTTTCATGCCTGCTCTTGCCTTTGAAGACCTTCCAGCGGCACAAGATGTGGAGGTGGAAGACAGTGATATGAATGATCCTGACCCTGTGTAGGCTGTGCAAGATAATGCCTGTTTGTTTCTTAGTTTTCAACTGAAAAGTTTACAGAGTAAAAAAAATAAAAATCTTTTTAATATAGAAAAAAACTTATAGAATAAGGACATGAAAGAAAATATTTTTGTACAGCTGTAAAATGCGTTTCTAAAAATTGTATTTTACTATAGAGATGTGGGGTACAAGTAAGGATTAACTACACAAGTAGGCTACATGCAGGTGATGCTTGGGTCTCCAACAGGCCCTCACTCCCTCTGGTTTGGGACCAGGTACTCTTTGTATTGTTACATGTCCCTCTTGCCTTCTCCCTCCACTGGCAGTGCCCAGCGACTGTCAATCCCTCTCTTGTGCTAATGTGACTCGTGTTCAAGGCCCACTTATGAGTGAGAACATGTGGTATTCAGTTCTTTGTTCCTGTGATAGATCACTAAGTATGATGGTCTCCAACTCCATCCAATTTGCTGTGAAGATCATGATTTTGTTCTTCTTTATGGCTGTGTAATACTCCATCGTGTAGAGTTCCCATGTTTTCATTATCCAGCCTAATTTCATTGGACAGTAGAGTTGGTTGGTTCCATGTTTTTGGTATTGTGATAATGCTTCAGTAAACATGTGTGTGCAGGTATCTTTTTTGTAAAATGATGAATGTTCCTTCTGGTATGTTCCCAGGAGAGGGATTGCTGGATTGTATGAAAGGTCAATTTTTAGTTCTTTTGGGAATCATCACATGTTTTCCATGGAGATTGCACTCCACCAACCGTGTAGTAGGAGCATTCTCTTTTCTCCACACTTGTGCCAACACCTGCTGTTTTTTGATTTATTAATGATGGCCATCCTTACTGGAGTTAGGTGGTAACTCATTGCGGTTTTGATTTGCATTTCTTTGATGATTAGTAAGGGTGAGCACCTTTTCATGTATCTGTTGGCTACTTGCATATCTTCTTTTGAAAGTGTCTGTTCATGACCTTTGCCCACTTTTTCTTTTTTCTTTTTTTTTGTGAGTTGGAGTTTCACTCTGTCACCCAGGTGAAAGTGCAGTGGCACACTCACAGTCACCCCAGCATCAAGCCCCTGGGCTCCAGCAATCCTTCCACCTCAGCCTTCCAAGTAGCTGGAACTACAGGTGCGCACTACTACAACTGGCTACTTTTTGTATTTTATTGCAGAGATGAGGTCTCGCCAAGGTACCTGGACGGATCTCAGACTCTCGGGTTCAGGCAATCCACTTGCCTTGGCCCAAAGTGCTGGGATTATAGGCTGAGCCAAAGATCTCGGCCCTTTGCCAACTTTTTAATAGGGTTTTTTTTTCTTTTATCTCATTTGAGCTCCTTGTAGATCCTGGATATTAGGGCTTTGTCAGATACACAGTTTGCAATTTTCCCCCCATTCTTTGGGTTGTTTCCACACTATTTTGATGGTTTATTTTGTTGTGCAAAAGCTTTTCAGTTTGATGAGATCCTATTTGTTTGTTGGCTTTTATGGCATTCACTTTTGGGTATTTGGTCAAGAATTTTTTGCCTACTCCAATGTGCATAAGAGTGTTTTCTACATTTTCTTCTAGAAGTCTTATAGTTTGAAGTTTTATGCTTAGGTCTTTGATCCAGTTTGATGTTATTTTTTAATATGGTGATAGGTAGGGGTCCAGTATCATTATTCTGCATGTGGTTAGTCAGTTTTCCTGCACCATTTGCTAAATATGGTCTCCTTTCCCTGGTACTTGTTATTGATGACTTTGTCAAAGATAAGTTGGTTGAGAGACCAAGTTTTTGCTTCCAGAATCCGTGTCCTGTTACATTGGTCTATGTGCCTATTCTTGTACCAATATTAGGCTGTTTTGGTTATTGCAGCTTTATTTTAAAGCTTAAAAACTGGAAGTATGATACCTCCTGCTTTGCTCCTTTTGCTGAGGATTGTTTTGGCTACTGTGCTTCTTTTTTCTTTCCATATGAATTTCTGTATTGTCATTTCCAGGTCTGAGAAAAATGATGTTGGCAATTAGATGGGTATTACACTGAATCTGTAGATTGCCTTGGATAGAATAGACATCTTGAAAGTATTGATTCTTCTAATCCATGAGCATGTTTTTTCCATTTGTTTGTGTCATCCTCAATTTCTTTGAGCAGTGTTTCACAGCTCTCGTTGTAAAGATATTTTACTTCTCTGGTTAGGTGGATGCCAAGGTATTTCTTTTGTGTGTGGCTATTGTGAATGAGATTGTACTTTTTATTTGGTTCTCTGTCTGCTTGTTGCTGTTGTATAGAAATGCAACTGTCTTTGGAGCATTGATTTTGTACCCGGAGACTTTACTAAAGTTCAGTGCAAGGAGGCTTTTGACAGACTCCCTATGGTTTTCAAGATATATAGGGGGTGCTAAAAAAAGTATACACAGTTTAAGTATGACATTTGCTCAAAAGATGGCATTAATCAAATGAATGCTAATATCACCATGTGACAGGCAGGACCGTAAAAAAAAAAAAAAAAATGGTGGAAGCACAGTTGAGTGACTGTCATACAACATATAGCTAATCTAATTTAATTCAACTTAGAAAAGTTATACATAGATAACATCTCTTAAAATGTGTGTACTTTTTTGCCACCTCTTGAAGCATATCATCTACAAAGAGACATAGCTCAACTTCTTTTTCTCCTATTTGTATACCCCTGATTTCCTTCTATTACCTGGACTTCCAAAACTATGTTGAACAGGAGGGGTGAAAGTGAGCATCCTTGTCTTGTTCTCATTCTTAGGAGGAATGCTTCCAATTTTTGCCCATTGAGCAAAATGTTGACTGTGGGTTTACCATAGATGTCTCTTACTGTTTTGAGAAATGTTTCTTCAATGCCTAGGTGCTCAAGGGATTTTAATTGAGAAGAGATGCTGGATTTTGTTGAATGCTTTTTTTTTTTACATCTAATGATATCATCATGTGGTTCTTGTTTTTTTTTTTTTGTATTTGTAATGTGTTGAATTATGTTTATAGTCTTGAGAATGTTGAACCAGTCTTGCAGCCCTAGCCAGAAACCTACCTGGTCACGGTAAATGTGATGTTGGATTTGATTTGCTAGAATCTTGTTGAGAATTTGTGCATCTATGTTCATCAAGGATATTGGTTTGTAGTTCTTTTTCTTCTTGGGTCTTTGCCAAGTTTCATTATTAGTATAATGTTAGCTTCACAAAATGAGATGGAGAGAATTCCATCTTTATTGATTGGAATACTTTCAATAAGATTGGTATTAGCTCCTCCTTGTATGTCTTGTAGAATTCAGTTGGGAAACCTTCAGGTATGGGGCTATTTTTGGTGGGAAGATTTCTTATGACTGAGTCAATTTTCTGAATTGTTTATTGGTCCATTTAGAGTTTCAATTTCTTCTTGTTTTGACTTTGGGAGGTTGTGTGATATCAGAAAGTGCTCCATTTTTTTTAGGTTTTCTAGTTTTTGTAGTAATATTTGATAATCTTTTGAATTTCTTCAGGGTAAGTTGCAACTTTGCCTTTTGTGTTACTAATTCTGTTTATCTGGGCTTTCTTTCTCTCTCTCTCTCTTTTTTTTCTTTTAGTCAGTCTGACTAGGGGACTGTTAATCTTATTTATCCTTTCAAAGTACTAGGTTTTCTTGTTACTGATCCTGTCTATAATATTGTTGTTTTCAGTGTCCTGCAACTGTAATTTTATCTTGGTAATCTGGATTATTTTGATGAAATCAGGATTTAGGTGATCTTGCCTTTCCACCTCCTTTAGGTGTGTGGTTTGGCTGTCCACTTGTGATCTTCCTGTTTTCCTGATGTGTGCTGACAATACTATGAATTTTCCTCTTAATACTGATTTCATTGCATCCCAGAGATTCAGATAAGATGTGTCTTTGTTTTCATTTTCCAGGAATCTTTTTATTTCTGTCTTGTTTTCTGTTGATCCAGAAGTTGTTCAACAGCATATTATTTAGTGTTCATGTCTTTGTGCATTTTGGGGAGGTCTTTTTGGTGGTGATATTTATTTTTATTCCACTGTGATCTGAGAAGATGCATGGTTTTATTTTGATCACTTGAAATTTGTTCATGCTTAATTTATGCCCGAAAATGTTATAAATCTTGGTGTACATTCCATGTGCTGATGAGTAAAGAGTATACTCTGTAGTTTTTGGGTGAAAGTGTTCTGTAGATTTCTATTAAGTCCATTTGATAGAGCATCAGGCTGGAGTTCCAAATCGTCTTGTTAGTTTTTTGACTCAATGATTTATGAAAAGCAATTGGAGGATATTTAGGTCTCCAACTATGATTGTGAGAGTCAATGTCCTCTTTTAGTTTGCTTAGTAGTTGTCTTACGAAACCTGGTATTCCTGTGTTGGGTGCATATATATTTAGGATGAGTATTTCTTACTAAGAATTGAGACTTTTATCAGCATATAATGTCCTTTTGTGTCTTTTATAACTTTTGAAGAGTTGAAGACTGTTTTGCCAGATATTAGAATAGCGACTCCTGCTTTCCTCTGTTTTCCATTGACCTGAAAGGTTGTTTTCCAGTCTCCAACCTTGAGTCTGTGGGTATCTTTTGTGATGAGATGAGTTTCCTGGAGGCAGCAGATTGTTGAATCTTTTTTTAAATATAGGGTTTACTACTTTATGTTTCTTCAGTGGTACATTTGGTACATTCACATTCAAGTTGATTATTGATATATGAGAGTTTATCTCTGTCATAGAGCTTTTAGGGAGCTGCCTTGTTTCCTTTCAACTTTTGCATTTTTATTTATATATGTGTTCATTTTTTTGTGGGTGCTATGTATGTTCTGTTAACTCAGTGTTTGCCTGTAATTTTGAAATAGGTATGGCCATTTTATTTTATTTTTTTTTTCTGTGTTCATCACCTTCTTAAGCATCTCTTGAAGGGCTGGTCTGGAAGCAGCATAATCTCTTAAGAACTGAATATCTGGAAAGGATTTTAATTCTCCAGTACTGATAAAGGTAGTTTGGCTAGATAGGAAAATTTTGGTTGGAATTGCTTTTTTCAAAGAACATTAAAAACTGGCTGGGCACAGTGACTCAGTCTATAATTCCAGCACTTTGGGAGGCTGAAGTGAGAGGATTGCTTGAGTCCTGGGGTTTGAGACCAGCCTGGGCAACATGGTGAGACCTTGTCTCTACAATAAATATAAAAATAAGCAGGGCATGGTAGCTTGCACATGTAGTTTCAGCTACTTGGAAGACTGGGGTGGAAGGATTGTCTAAGAATTGAGGCTGCAGTGGTCGTGAGTGTGCCACTGCATTCCAGTTTGAATGACAGAGTGAGACGCCAACTCAAAAAAAAAAAAAAAAAAAAAAGCAAGCACAAAACCAAAAACAAAATACTGAACTACAATCCCTTGAAGTTTGTAGTGTTTCTGCAGATAAGTCTAGAGTAATTCTGATGGGCTTTCTCTAGCAGGTAGTCTGCCTTTTCTCTCTTGCTACCTTTAGGATTGTTTCTTTCATGTTTACTTTTTGACGGTGGATTACAATGTGTCTTGGTGATGGTCGTCTCATGTAATATCTTGCAGGGGTTCTCTGAACCTCTCATACTTGGATGGTCATATCTCTGGCAAGATGGGGCAAGTTCTCTTGAATTGCCTCAAGGAGTATTTATCCCATGATGTTCTTCTTTTTCCTTTTCACTTGAGGGATACCAATCATACATAGGCCTGATTTTTTTTGACAAAAAGTAACACGGCTTTTGGAGATTTTGTTTCTTCTTTTTGAGTTTTTTTTTTCCTTATGATTGCTACCAACTGTGTTAATTGCATATTTTGATCTTCAAGGTCTGAGTTCTTTTTATTGAACCTGTTCTCAATATTTGTTACTTTGTTATTGATTTCAAGGATGGAGTTCTTTATTTCCATTATTTCAGAATAGACTTTTTTGAAGTTGGCCAACCCTAGTTTTATTTCCTGTACAATTTTTTTGAGTTTCACTTCATATTTCTTTTGGTTCCTATTCATTTCTGCCATCCATTCTCTGATTTCTTTGACTGTCAACTGGAGCAGGTCATTCTAGGGGATTTCTGTTGTTTGTGCTCTGATGGCTGCTTTTTTGTATACATTAAAATTCTGAGAGTTGTTTGTGTTTCTTCATTGATCTTGTCTCATTTACTCAGTAAGAGAGGGAGGAGCTCCACCCTGTGGCAATTTCTTGTTATTGCAGGTTTTCTCTCCCACTGCTAAATTATTCAGACTAGTTTTCAGCCTCCTGCTCCATGTGGCTGATGACTGGTGGTGCAGGGGTTGAGCCATCCCAGCACATCCCAGAATCACTTGCTTCCTCCCTCACCCAGTGTATCTCAGCTCCTATACATGCCTAGTGCATGAGGGGATGGGACACTGGATTGTGCTTGCCCTTTTGGTCTTTTTGTGTTCAAGGAGACCATCACTGAATGTGGGGAGTTTCACCCTTCCAAATGTTTTCAGGGTGCCTCCATTAATTGGTGGTAGGATCCCCACTCTCTGCCTTGCCCTGCAAGAGAAGTGTGGGTCTGTTGCTCCACCACGTGCTGGAGGTGGGTGCTTCAGTCAGATTCATCCCACAGGTGGACTTTCCCCATGCGGGATCTGCTCTCTATTCCACTTGGGCTCTCGTCCCCAACACTGAAGTGGACCAGGTTTCCAGGAGGTATGACATTTCATACACTATTGGCAGTGGGTAAACCTATTCAAAGAATCTTATTTTTTTAAAAAAAATCTCACTCCTCTCCTTCTCTAATCAGATCTTCCTGTTCTGTGCACGCCTGGTGCAGGGTGGGGTATGGAGTGCCTGAAATTTCATGCCTGCAGTGGCTTACTGGACTCTGTGCACTCAGAGCAAACTTCACTAGGTTCACGATGTTTAACCAGTCTAAAAGTGCTCAGGGTGTCTCCATCTAATGGTGGAAGAATTGCTACTCTCTGTCTTTCTAGGTGAGAGTGGCGTCAATCTGCTGCTCCATGGTGGCCATCATGGTTCCTCATCCTTTATGTGTTTTAAGCTAAGCGTTATTACCAAATAATCAAAGTTAAAAATATTTTATAAAGTAAAAATGTTACAGTAAGGTAAAGTTAATTTACTGTTAAAGAAAAAATATTTTTTTCAAATCTAGAGTAGTGTATAGTAATGTCCTAGGCCTCCATATTCACTCACCAGTCACTGACACACTGACTCATCCAGAGAAATTTCCAGCCCTGCAAGCTCCAGGAATTGTAAGTGGCCTGTACAGATGTGCCATTTTTTCATCTTTTAAAAATTGTATTTCTTTATTTCAATAGCTTTAGATGGGTACGACTAGTTTCTGGTTACATGGTTGCATTGTATGGTGATGAAGATGTCTGGGTTTTAAGTGTACTCATCCCCCGCCCCCACCTGTGCACATTGTACCCAAAAGGTGATATTTCCTCTTTCCCCAACTTCCTTTCCACCTTCTTCTGAGTCTCCATGTCTGTTGGGAGCCAACATCTATAGCTACATGGCTGAGGCCTGTAAAGGCCATCTGGAAGATCGCCTCTGACATAGGATATCAGTTATACCTATAATATTGGCGTGTGATTAGTGACCAGTGTGCATACATGGCAGTAAAACTTATAAGTAAATCTCAATACACCTGATGGAAAGTGCATAGCAGAGTTATTTCTCTCTGTCTTTCTAAGTTTTACTTCTTTCTAGATATTTTTTAACTTCTATTTCCTGGTAGACTGGGTAGTCAGCTCTTGTTCCCGAAAGCTGTTTCCCCTAGGGCTAAGATTAGAAACTAAATTACCATGATAGTTTTGTCGCCCTGCCCCTAGCCAGGTAGAACGTTTTCTTTTGTTTCATTAATTACCGAAACTCTGTCTGCTTCAGCCCATGGCCGCCATCTTGGAAGCCCTGCATTTCCTTGTTCAAGAGTGTGACAGCTACTATTTGATTTTTAGAGTAGACTTGTTAGGATAAAATATATACATATACACTCATAGTTGCATAAATTTATGCTTGCTGTTTTGTTTCCTTTTGCTACATTATTCAACTGTAATGTATATACGATTTATAAAAGAATTAACGATAAGGTATTAGCTTAATAGGATATAGCATAGTATTAAAGGTCAATCATTAGATTATATAAAAATTAAAGTTTAGACATATGAAACATATGAATTATAGTAAAGTTTGGTAGTTTAAGAATAAGTTTTAACTGAGTTATAAGGCATTACGTTAAATCGTAATAGGATAATAGTATAACTGACAGTTAAGTCATTTAACTAAACTTATAGATTATAGTATAGTGTTAAGTTGATAATATTAATTGTTAAAAATATTGGGAATCAGTGAACTTGGATTGAACCTAGAGTTAACTCAGGAAAGTTTTTTGTATTAATCAGGGTATAGAGCAAAGAGTATAATATGAATGATTCATTGAACATTATGGAAAACACTTTGAATGATTTGTATTGAAATTGTGCACCTGTGACCTTAATGTAAGCACGGCAGGCATCATGGAATTCGAATTGTTTGCTTGGAAATTGCAGATCTCGTGGTGGTCTTGTGATGCATAGTTTGTAAAGCACGAAACTTGTACACCCCCAGTGAGTGATTATCACACTGCTGGAGGGTATAGAAAATGGTATATAAGTTGGAAAAGGTTTGAATAAAATCGGCTCCAGTCCTGATCAGACTGTTCCCAGAAGAACTGCCTCCGAGTAGTTTCTTCTCGCTGTCCAGATTCTCTGGTGCGGGTCCTAACCCACCCTTGGTCAGTGCTGGTCACCGACACATGTCCATTATGCCTTCAGCTATGCCTATGTAGACCCTTAGTTTAGCTCCCATTGGTAAGCAAGAATATGTAGTGTTTGGTTTTCTGTTCCTGAGTTCGTTCACTTAGGATGATGCCCTCCAATTCCATTCAAGTTGCTGCAAAAAGATATTATTTCATTCTTTTCTGTGGCTGAATAATATTCCATGGTGTACCAGTTTTAAAATCTTTTGTGCCACATTTTTCTGTACCTTTTCTATCTTTAGATATGTTTAGTTACACAAATACTTGCATTGTGTTCAGTTGCTTCCAGTATTATGTACAGTAACACACTATATAGGTTTGTAGCCTAGAAGCAATAGGCTATAACATATAGCTTCAAAGTGTAGTAGACTATACCAACTAGTTTTGTATACATATACTCTATGGTGTTCACACAACAATGAAACCGCCTGAGGATGTGTTCCTCAGAATGTATTCAAGTTGTATTCACTGAATTTCATTCCTATGCATTTGATAGTTTGTTTCTATCAAATGGGTTGCCAATCAACTTTATTAAAGCTGTGCAGATTTCCTTGAACTGAGGAACTGAGGTCTAAGTTGTGTTGGTTAACGTTTCTTCCTCTTTAGGATATAGAATTCATACTATTTATTTAATTCTCCTATGCTGCTTCCATGGTTATCTTTATTTTTCTTTCTTTTGTTCTTAGAACATTTTAACTTCACTTTAGCATGATATATTTGTACAATTGCTGTGTTTATGTGATCAAGTCATGAGCAAGAACCTTAATGATATGCCTAGTTCCAATGTGCTGGAAGGATTAGCTGAGTTAGCACATTTTTTCAGGTACTAGGAATATGCTACATGAAAAAAAGTTTTGAAAAAGTCCCTCAGGATCATATTTTTGCAATGTATAAAGTATGGTAAGAGAAGAATGGAGATTTTGGGTCAATCAGGCATTAATCCAGTATTGCAGGGTGAAGGAGATTATGTATGAAAGTATGTAACTAAAAACTAGAAAATATAGAAATAAAACTTTTGGGAATGCCACAACTTAAAGAGTAGAGGAAGAGAATGAAAAGGAACCATCAAGAGAGATCAGATGTTTGTAACAGTGGAATCACAGGACCAAAGGCAAAGAAAGTTACACGTGGGAGTAACAGGAGATGGTACGAATTTTGACTGTGGTCCATAGTTGCTAACTATGTGAGAAAACGGAGACAAGAGATTTAAGTTAGATTTTTGGAACTAGGTAACTAAAAATTGACTTAGGCAAAATTACACTTACTCTGAGACTCACAGTTTTTTTTACTTCATCATGCTGCCTCTAAGGTAACAAAACTGCAAAAGTCAGTCAGGGCCAAACTCATTTGGATTCAACTTTCTCATTGAGTAATGTAGCCCATATATATTAGGTCACCTCCTTATGAGCTCATGTGCATTTATGCAAAGCTTTGCTTATGTTTGTATCATAGATAGTCTTGATAAGGATGGGAGTAGAAGTTTCTTCTGGCTTGTATTGTAGTTCATCCATACTCTAAAATATTGTCCCTCAGCAGGTGTTAAAAACATTGGCAGTCTTGCTCTAAGAATCTCTTTTTAAAAATTTTTTACTTGCCTGAGCTCACAGGTTCGAGACCCACCTGGGCAACTTGGTGAGACCTCATCTCCACAATAAATCAAAAATTAGCCAGGCGTGGTAGCGTGTGCCTGTAGTTCCAGCTACTTGGAAGGCTAAGGCGGAAGGATCGCCGGAGCCCAGCAGGTCGAGGCTGCGGTGGCCGGGAGCAGCCACTGCACTCCAGTCTGGGCGACAGAGTGAGATTCCAACTCAAAAAAAAGAAATTTTTTTTACTTATTTTTTTATTTTTATAAAGATGACATCTCGCTATGTTGCCCAGGCTGGTCTTGAATGCCTAGTCTCAAGCCATCTTCCTGCCTTGGTTTTGCAAAAAAGCTGGGATTACAGGTGTAAGCCACCCTGCTTGGCTACCATCTCTTTTTAAAATGCAGAAACACTTCTGCAAGGTAAAATATATGAGCATAATAACTAAATTTGAATTAATATCTGATAATTTTCAAACAATACTGGGAACTTTAGTGATAAGGAAAATCAAAGAAAAGTAGAAATCAAAAGAAACAGCAGTGGAGAAAAATGTCTTCACTTTGTTACACACCCACTGAAAGCATTAGAAATTAGAAGTATCTCAGCCTCATTGAGTACATATGCTGACATGTAATTCTTATACTGTAGCCTTTCAAATTATGTTAATATTTGCTATCGTTTAAAAGGCCAGAGGCATTATGAAGGTTGCATTATTCTTAGATATTAAAAACAAGATTTATGAAATGTAAGTTGAATGTAATGAGTTTCATGTGGGTCTTAGATATATATGTTATATTCGTCTCCATTCCAATTTTAACTTGACCTATTCTAATCATATTAGTTAAAACCACCTTTTCAGTGTGTAGTAAAAATGACTGGTTTCATCAAAAATTAAAAAAATATATTGTCATCGTTTAAACATAAGTCTAAGTGGAGAAAATGTATAATGAATTTACTTGTACATTTATGTGAATATAAAAATTAATGAATGACTGAATGAATGACTTTCTTAATTATGATCTTCAAAAGGTCTTAGGGTGCAGTCTCATTTTTCTATAAAAATCTAACCCAAGACAATAATTGTATTTCTTCTATGGGGAAACACACAAACAAACAAAAAAACTGGCGGTTAAGAGCGATACTTTGGCAATGCTGCTGGAACATTACAGATCAGCAGGGACCCCAAGGCAAGTTTCACCCGGTAGCATCTTCTGGATTGAAAGCAGCAGGGGAATCCTATTCCACATCATTTCCCAAATCATTTCTCTTCTTGAGAAGAATGACTATCAACTGTGAAGGAAAATTGAAGTCAAAGCAGACTTTTGAAAAAAGGAGGAGATTATCACGTGAAAGCTTATGGAAATAAATGGACCAAAGTAATTTTAAAATAAACTACCTTATAAAGTTTATTAGAAATATATGTACCAGTCACAGTGGGGTTTTTAATTACTTAGAATTTGGGGCTCAATATATTTAACTAAATAATTTAGTCTTTATCAATAATACATTTTTACATCCTTTTTTTAGGACAGAAAAAAAGCATTGCCATAATTTGAGAAAAAAATAAAATAAAATCTCCTGCTAGAGTTTTAAGATTATTTTTGGTGATTCATTACTTATTCCAACCATAAGAGAAAGTATTCTGATTCCTTAGAGGGTCAAAGAAATCAGAGTGTTCAGCTTGCTTCGGAGTAGTTCTAATTGGTTTTCTTATTCTTTATATAAGAGTCACAAACAAACATTTCCTTTGAAAGCATATGGTTTGCTGCTGGGTTCCCTCTTTTTCCTTCTATTGTCCTCTTTGTAAAAACAAAGTTGACAAAAAAGGAATTGGCTTAAAGCATTAACAAAACTTTAACTCCTGTAAGCAAAAGTGATGAAAGAAAGAGTTTGCTAGGTAAGCATACCAGCATTATATTGTTCAGAATGAACCCTGCATCCCAAGCCCATTTTGAATGTGTACTATTTTGCATTCATGGGAAATGAATAAAATACACAGGGGAAAAGTCACATTTTGTACAATTTAATTAAAATTACTAAGAACCTTACATTGTTATTTTAGAAGTCTGATCTCAAATAATACTGAAGCATTAATATGGAAAACAAATTCTTGAAAGTGGAAGAAGAAATATGCTACCTCTTTACCTACAATGAATACCTGGATTAGTGCTACACAGATTAATCTTTCTTTAAAGTGGAAACAGTTTGCTTCAAGTATCAAAAGTTTTTGCCATATTATCAATCTTATCTGGTTGTTTTATGTGTTTAATCAGATTAGTTCATCTTCTCAAGTTCTATTTCTTGCCAGATAATTGAATAGTAACCAATTAATAAATGTAAAGTTTTTAGTGCAGAGCTTGGCCCATAGAAAAGTCTCAATAATGCAAACAACAAACATGTTTTTGTTATTATTATTCCTAGATAACTTCTCAGCTGTATCTCTGCATAAAAACTCTGAATATCCAAGGACTGAGGAAGCCATGCGAAGTCTGTCTCTTCATACCTCATTCACAGATGAAACTAAAGTCTCCTTACACAAGCGACAGTTGCAAAAATTAAAAAGTAGCATCACTGTATTCTTACTAGAAGATAAGCAAAAGGCAAATGAAAGAAAATATGAAAAAGTGACATATGAGAAATGTTCTTTGTAAGTTAATTAGAAACTTGAAGATGCTGTCAAAATGTATTTTGCATGATTAGAGATGAAACCTTTAAAAAGAAGGATAATGTTTGATAAATTATCCTATTGATTGCTGTACATAATCCTGTTATTTCAGGCAAGATAATTACATGGTAAACAACTATTAACTGTTCATTAGCTGTAGCTGCTCTAGCTGATTCTTTCTCAACTGAGCAGATTTAATTCAATGACAAGAAAAATACTGCAAATCAATTCTGTCATAAGAACTAAGGAAATAGGAAAATAAATAAGTAGGAAATAATTCATTCACACATGAAGATAGCCTATGCTTAAAGAATAAAATTTCTCATATTGGCTTATAATGATGCTAAATTAGGCAATTGTAATTATCTGTAAGTAATGACATTAACAACCAATGCAGTATTTTGGTAAGTGCTGTTGGTGTATATGAATAGGTCAGATGTTATAAACAATCACTAGTAAATTAATTAAATTGTATCGTATTTATTTATTATGGACAATAAAATTTGTTTGTGTAATTGAATTCAAGCTTTCTGGTTTATTCCTGCCTTAGGTGTGTTGTTTATAGGAAAACATGTGACTGAGTTTCACAGGAACGTATAACTTTTATTACTTACATTCTTAATAAGGATGTAGATTTGATATTTTCACAAACCATTTTGAAGTCAAAACATAAATTCTTGCTGGAAATAAAATATTTTCTTTCTTCCCCCAATTTGTCAACATCAGGGGACTTTCAGTAGCTTGGTTAATTATTCTTCTATGTTTTTGCTGTTGAATTCTTACTTAAAAACATATTTTATGCAAACAATTATTTCTGTCAATGAACTTTACACAAAAAATATTTTCTTCTCAACAATTATGAATACAGATGCCACAGTAGAAACTACATTACTTATATTGGAAAAAAAAAATCTAATAACAAACAACTTATTTGGAGTTTTCCATTTTAATCCCTGTACCTTTTCAAAACACATATAAGCTCAAATGTTTTCTGAAGAGCGATATTACTAAACACGGACAGCCTGTCAGATTATTCTGACCATTTCAACATCAACTCATGAAAAATTTCCTAAGTCAATGGGTGGATGACGAAGGAAAAGTCCTGGTAATCTTGGAGAAGAAAATTGTAAGGCGATGTAAGATAATTGTTCGGTATTTGTAAAATCCTTATATAGAAAGTAAGTTTAAAACCTCTATTTTGTTTCAGAGGAACAGTGAGCCTGATTAAAAAGAGAAAATTTTTGACTCATTTATTTTGATCTTATTGCAAAAACAAGACATATTAAATTGCAGGAAAAAGATTAAAAAGCACAAGGTACATTTTTCATAATCTTAATACCCAGAGATAAAAATAGCAATATTTCTGAGTTTTTTATTTTTGTCAGACTTTTTACAAGATAAATATCTATCATCTATCTATCTATCATCATCTATCATCTATCTCTAATAACTATCAGTAAAACAAGTAGTGACTACAGATACAAAGTTGCTCTTCACAACACATTTTAAGCTGCATAGTTGCATTTGAATGACCACATGTTGGTGGATACAGAAGGGATTTCCGTGTAGATAGTTTTTGAACAAAATAACCTCTAAGAACTTTTTAAATACTACAGATCCATATACTAAGGATTCCTGTGTAACCTTATCTTCCTACGATAGGGGAAAAGGAATATATAAATATAATTTTGACCTAAATGGGTCCTGGATTATACTGGGCATTCTTTTGTTTATTGTCTGTTTTATCATGTTGGTTGGTTCTCAGCTAGCTGGAAAGTCAAAGCAGTATCATCTTTCTAACTTCTATTTCATTGTAATTTTCTTAGTCCATTTTCTGTTGCTTATTACAGAATACCTGAAATTGGGTAATATATAAATAAAAGGGATTTATTTTTTATATTTGTGGAAACTGAAAAGCCCAAGGTCAAATGACTTCTTGCTGGTGTGGATTCTGTCCAGAGTCCTAAAGTGAACTCAGATTTCTCTTTCTCTTCATATGTATGATAGCTTCTCTCCAATGATAAAACATAAATAGACTAACTCAAAACTCCATTAATCCATGAATGGATTAATCCACTCAAAAGGGCAGGTCCCATCTTTCAGTTGATGCCACATCAAGAACTAAGTTTCTAACACATGAAATTTGGGGGACACATTTAAACCACAGCAGTCATGATTTCAGGACATACCACTACAGTTAATGTTGTAAAAGTATAACTTGCTCAGGTCACAATCTGTTGGAAGCCAAGGGACCCTCTTAGGTTCCTTTCCTCAAGCAAGTGACTAAAGGATCTAGTGCCTTTCTTTCATAGGACTCTGCTGTCTTCTAGAACTCAGCTTCAAACCACAGAAACTGAAGAAAATGAGGTAGAAGAGGATCACAGAAGGACTTTTAGAACCTAGGCCTGGAAATGTTGTATATTGCTTTTTGACAATATTCTGTGGATAACCTACTTAGTTAAAAGGCCCTAAGATCACACCAAGAAAAGCAGGAAAATGGAACTTTACTGTGAGCTCAGGAAATGAAAATGAAGGATATTTTTATCAGGATTATATAAACATATTCAAAAGAATACTTAAAAGTTTAAGTACATTCATCTATTTAATCAATATTTATTGAGTATATTTTGTGCCAAAGTCTATGGTATGTATTATATGTAAAATATTGATAATATTAAATCTCTATACTTAATATTCACATTAAATTGATTTCGCTCTATACTCAACTATATTTTGAATGCTGTTTTATCACTTTGTTATGGAGTTATGATTATTCAAGGTAGTCAATAAGCAATAATTTGAACTGTAACAGTGGAGGGAGACTTATTGTGACTAACTCTGTTTTTGATTCTGACTCACTGTGTTAATTTTCTAATAATCCATAGGCTAATTGCTTCTGCCTAGTTCTGCACCTAGGCCAAGCTAATTATAGGAGGAATTTAGCTTATAGTTCAACTCAAGAAAAAAATGACAACAGTCTTTTTCCCCCAAAACTAACCCCTAAGATGGAGATAAGGAAGCATTCACACAAGTCATAATTTTATGTTAACAATTTATAGGAACTCTGTGACTAAATCAAAAACAAAGACGTTTCACAACCTCCTCAGACTCTTGCTGGTGCCCAGAAGTCTGTAGTTATCTGTCACTTCTTGTTCCCAGTCCCCTATTTCCCCCTTTCCTTTAACATAAAAAGTAGCCTGAGGCTAATGTTGACTTAAGATGTTTCTTTAAAACTCTTGTCTGCCATCTAGTTTGCTGGCTCTCCAAATAAAGTTGCTTTTACCTTGTCTCTTGACTTACTGTTTGTTTTGCAGCAAGTGGTATGAGCTTGAATTCAGTTCTATAATTCTATTAATATGATTATTTTACAGAGTTTTTAAAATGTTTTACCTGCAAGTTATCCATGTAGTTGTTAGGTATAATTTAATTTTGACATAGTTGTTTATGCTTAAGAAATAATAATTGAAAAAAGATAACTATAGAAAAAAGAAGGAGAAAACATAGAAGATAAAAGTGGAAACACATAGTAACAAAAAACTTGGGTGAAGTAAATTATTTCTGGAAAATGTTTTTATATCTGTGGTATTATATATGTTATACATGTACATATATGTATGTGTACTTATGAATGTGTATATATGTCCATACATATATGTATGTATGCATGTTTTTTTATATATATATATAATCTTTGTTTCTAGTTCCTAGCACAGAATTCCTATAACCCTTGGAATTTCCTGAGTGGTAGGAGTGTCTTTTGTCATTCATAATCAACTCCTTTCAACCATACCTGAGTTCATGTTAATAAAGTGTTTTTTTTGGGAAAGGACAATCCCAAGATTGCTTTAAGGTGGGGGATGGTTGTCAGAAAGACCGAGTCATGCTGAAGGTTGAAATTTTCATCACTTCCCATCTCCAGGAAGTGGGAAAGAGGAATTGGAGATTGAGTTCAATCGCCACTGACCAATGGCTTAATAAATTATGTTTACTTAATAAATCCTCCATAAAACCTTTAAACCACAGAGTTCAGAGAGTTTCCAGGTTCATGAACACATCAAAGTATTGGAGAAAACTGCCATGTACCCTACCTTTCCATATGCATTTCTTCCATTTGGTTGTTCTTGAGTTGTTGCCTTTATGATATGCCAGTAATAGCATGCAAAATGTTTTCCTGAATTCTGTGAGTCATTCTAGAGAATTATTAAACCTAGAAAGAGAGAGTTCATATGAATTGTGGAACTTGGAGCTAGCCAGGTAAAAATATGAATCATCTAGGCATTCCATCTGTGTTTGATTTCTGAAGTGGGGACATTCTTGTGGAGCTGAGTCCTTCACCAGTGTGATTTGATACTAAATCTGGGCAGGTAGTATCTTATTTAACTTGAGTTATTAGATACTCAGTTGTGCTAAAGAATTGTCAACTGGTGTTGGAAAAGATACCACATATTTGCTCGGTTTGAGAAAAATACTCTCATATTTATAAGAAATTTAAAAAAAGTTAGTTTGCCTAATAATTCCATTGACTTTTACTTGAGAGAAAGAACTGTTGAGTAATTTTAATGTAATTTATTTTGCATCAAAATTATCACAAATATAGAGCTAGTTCATAGATTTTTGTAGGCATTTAACTGAGCCTCTACTAGATGCTTGGAGTACCAAAAAGTCTTAGAAATAAATAATAATAATAATGACATCATCCTCGATGTTTAGAGTTTGCAGTGTAGTATGTGAAATAAACATCTAAAGAAATACTGACAATGTCCTGGGGTAAGTGAAAAGATAGAGATCATAAAGATCCCAGAGAAAACACTGGAGTCCTAGGGGCATAGGGAAGTCTTTAGAGGGTAGAGTGGGAAAGTAAGACTGGAGCTAAAGGTGAAGAAGAGAGGGAGAGTAGAAGAGGATCACAGCTCTGTCCTGCATATAAGTTCAACTTTGTATTGGTGTAGTTAAGGGTCTTGCTAGACTCAGTTCCCCTTGTTAGAAAAGAAAGACAATTGCTTACTGTATGAGGGATGATTGTTTGGAAGAAGAGGTGCAGAATCTGTTATTCAGGTGATGATGCTTGGTTCTAGATTACTGTCCGTCTTGGATAAAGACAGTGAGACAAAATCAGAGAAATAAAGCCAAGTGGTGATAGGAAAAGGCAAGTTAATCTGCAGGTGTCCTGTACTTTCTGTGAAATCTATGCAGGCAATGAATTAACATGGACTTGATATTAGTAAGAATATTTGTCAAAATCAAGTATATGATATAAAATAATTCTTTAGATAATTATCTGAGTCATTGTGACAAGCAGCTTGTATGGAAGTTGCTAGATCATTCATGACCCAAGTGACTTTCTTACACAGACCACAATTTCATATTTACAATACCACATAATTTACTTTCAGGTTATTTTAAAACTACATAGTTAATAATGAGAAAAGTGTATCTGTTCTTATGATAAACTATTCAACAGAATGTAAATTTGATATAAAACATTTACTCCCCATCATTAAAATAAATTCATATTTGTTAGTAAGGTAAAATTTGATATTAAATATGTTTGTCACATTTAAGAATATAAAATAATCCAATATGGCATCTTATATGTAAAGTTATTAATTTTTTATCAAAGCAGACAATAGAAAAATGTAATTCTATTCATGAATATTACTATAAATTCTACTACATCTTTAATGTTCCAAAATGTCTTCTGAGATTTTACTAAGCAACTAGATAAATAAGGTATACCTGCTTATTTATATATGATGGATACATAGTAAGCAAGAAACAAATGAGTCTCCATTACTCCACAAATTATGGCTTTAATACGACAATTTTGGAGGATAAAAATTTGCTCAATAGGGTGTCAAAGAAATGCATACATTTTATTCAAACGAATTAACAATGTTATAGGTACAGTAGTTCTTCTTTTAAACTTAAACCCTTCATCTGAGCACTGTATCCTACCGCTGGCAATCTCACTTCATCAGTTACCTCCTGTCATCAGCCATTTCTGATCTATTGTTTCCCTTTCATTAGCAGTTTAACATTTCCAAGTTTCTTCTATGAAAATGTGAGAATCTTTCAAAACATAGACTTAATCAGATGCTGCTTCAACTTCATATTACTCAGTGATTCCCTTGCCCTCAAGATAAAGCCCAAACGTGTCTTTGTCATTTATTGACTTAGTCAGTTACAGTGGCCATAACAAAGTATAATAGATGGGGTGGCTTTTAAAAGAAGTTTATTTCTCACAGTTTTGGAGTCTGGAAAATACAAGATCAAGATGCTGGCAGATTCAGTGTATGGTGAGGGCCCTCTTCCAGTTTGCAGACTGTTGTCTTCTTGTTTCTTCACATGGTGGAAATAGAGCTAGGGAACTTTCTGGCCTCTTATTAAAGAGGTATCCATTCATGTGGGCTCCACCAACATGATCTAATTACCTCTCAAAGGCCACACTTCCTAATACCACCACATTGGGGGTTAGAATTTCAACATATGAATTTTGAGGGACACAAACATTTGGTCCACTGCATTCAGTCTATAGCTTGATGGATCCTCAAATGGGGTGCCAGCATGCCTTTCCAACTTCTTCTCTCGATATTTCCATACCCTCTCTGTTTCATTTGTTCTGAACAACTTTAAGTTCTTCAAGGGCACCATACTGTCTCTGGGTTTTTGCCCATTTTCATCTCCTGTGTCTAGAATTCTCTACAGGAAATTTTTTCCTGGTTAACATTTACACATTCCTCCCATCTCTGCTTAGAAATCACTCCTAGAATGTCTTCCCTCACTCCCCACAGGCTGGGTTATACTTTTTTTCTAGGTATTTAGGTCAGCACAGGACACAAGTAGAACATCAGGGCCATAAGAATAGACTTTCACATATGGTAGTGGCAATGATTACTCACTGCTTTCTTTTCCAACCATTTCTGTCTGGTTTTGCCTGTTCTTTCTACTAGATGAATTTTTAGAATTACTTTACCAACTTCAAAGAAGATTTGTGGGGGAAAACTGATTGTAATAGAACTAATACACCATCTATTTATTCAGCAAAATGTTTATCACTCCATATAATAAAGTCAACTTTTAGAGATTTCTAAAATTTTATAGCTTGTCTCCTTCAAACCCATTTCAAAATAAATATCAGGTCTTCTTAATCTTTGCATTACTTTGTTCATTTTTTACTGTTATTCAAAGACAAAAAAGTATACATCTAACTGTATACATATACATACACATATACCTGTGTGTGTGTGTGTGTGTGTGTGTGTGTGTGTGTATTTAGTTTACCTTAATTTATGATACTGGACCAGTTTTAGTGAGGACAAAACATCTATATTATTGCTTCTTGTATACTTAGTATGCACTGTTGTAGGTGATACATTATCTTCTACATGAAATATTTATTTCATTTAATTAAAAAAGAGGAAAAACTTCAGAAAAAATTGTATGATGTCAGATTTGATTTGGCTTACATTGAAACTATTCGTTAATTTGGAAAAAAACTGGTCTTTTTTCCCTTTTTAATTTTTATCATTTTATTTTAGATTCAGGGGTACATAAGCATGTTTGCTACATGAACATATTGTGTAGTGGTGAGGATTTGGTCTTAGGTGGCCCATTACTGATCTTTTTTATGGTTTAATTCAAGAATATGACTTGTATGTCTGTTTATTTGACTTTCTTCTCTCTATATATCTACATTGTTTTGGAATTTTCTTCATAAATATCTAACATTTTGATTTTTGCTGATTTGAAATTTTCTAGCTTCTTATGATTTTTTTTAGTTGATTTTCTACTCAAAATATTGTATATAATATTAATTTTCTCTTCTCTCCAATTGATTATTTTTTCTTTCCATATTGCTTTGCAGAAACTCTAGAATAAGAGAAATGAAAGTAATCTAAGTATCAGAGCCTTTAAAAAATTTTATTTGTGCAATTAGAAAAAACAGATAGCAGAATAGGCAGTTGCTTCTGTATTCTAAGAAAGTGACTGAAAGATTGCAATCATCTTTCATTTTGTGAAAGCTTGGGCCATGTTTCAAAGAAAATGTAATGGTCAAGAAAATAGAACAATCAATCTGTATAATATATTCAAATGAGTCATTTTTGGATGGAGACTGTTCAATATTAAGAATTGGTCATTCTCCCTTTGCTGCTGCCAAGACAGGGGTTAGAGAAGTCTCTGGTTCTTAAGAAGATAAGAAGCCGGACTCGGTGGCTCAGCTTATAATCCTGTGCCTTTTGGAGGCTGAGGTGAGTGGATTGCCTGAGCCCGCGGGTTTGAGACCCGCCTGGGTAGCAAGACCTCATCTCTATAATAAATCAAAAAATCAGCAGGGCGTGGTATCGCATGCCTGTAATTCCGGCTACTTGGAAGGCTGAGGCGGAAGGATCACCGGAGCCCAGCAGGTTGAGGCTGCGGTGGCCAGAAGCAGCCACTGCACTCCAGTCTGGGCTACCGAGAGAGACTCCAACTCAAAAAAAAAAAAGAAAATAAGAGATTAGAGAAGAGATGATTACTCACAACAGTATATGATGAGAAGTGAGTCCCTGAGAGAAGAGAGGCAGAAGACAGAACTTTCTCTGATGTATACAGGTGAGATTTTAGGAATATATAATATTTAGTGATACATTTTTGCTTTATCTTTTAAAAAAAGTTTTTAAGGTCTTTGTCTTAGTCATTTGGGCTGCTATAACAAAATACCACTAACTGGGTGGTTTAAACAATAAACATTTATTTCTAACAGTTCTGGAGACTGTAAGTCTAATTGTTGGTAGATTTGCTGTCTGGTGAGAACCCACTTTTTTGCTTCATAGACAGTTGTCTTTTCATTGTGTCTTCACATAGTGGGAAAGGGGCAAGAAATCTCTTTGGAACATCTATTATAAGGGTGTTAATTCCATTCATAAAGACTTCATTCTCATAACCTAATCACTTCCCCAAGACCTCATATCCAAATACCATAGCATTGAGGATTAGGTTTCAACATGAATTTTGGTAGGACACAAACATCCAGTCCATAGCAGTCTTTGATAACATCAGTTAATTACAAAGTCCTTGTTAATACATAATGCTACTATGCCAAATGAGTGTGACATTGTGGGGGGGAAAAATCAGTAGGGAAAGCAGAGAGAAATCCTGTTCATTCATTTTAGAATTAACTTATGAATTTCTATTATTTTCCTTTAGTTTTTACTTCAGATTTGTATAAATGAAAGTTGATTTATAATGGTTAAACTAATGAAAGGGTAAAAATTGTATAATATAAAAGTTATTTCATTTTTCCCTCTACAATCTATACTTTATGAGACAGTGGCCAGTAATGTTGACTTGAGAAGAGCTTATTTTTGTATATTTGAATAATAATCTGTTAGATTGTCTTCTGATGCAAATGGCAATGTGATTTAATTCTTTTATTTATAATCTATAAGATTTTTAATGGTGAAGTTAAGATGTTTAATGATGAAGTTTATAATCTACAAGATTTTTAATGATGAATAAAAAACACAATTTAAAAATATTTCTGCAAAGTGATAAACAATTTAACTCAACGAATTTAAATTTCATTTTAAAGCTGCAGGTTGTATTGCAGTAATCCAGTGATCTGCCCACACAAGATGTTAACTTGGACCTAATGGGAGGATTTGAGAGAAACTTAGGTGATGAAATCTGAAAGAAGTAGGTGTGAATGGAGATGGATAAATATTGTTTCTTACTCTGGGATCTAGATAGGAGATATGGTTAATTCTTGTGACAGAAAATAAGGGAAGAGAAGATATTGAATTCTGTTCCTTTAATGATTTGTGGTCTCTTTAAAGTTTTTAAAACATTATATAAAAAAGCTAAATTCTGACCGGGTTCGGTGGCTCAGCCTGTAATCCTAGCACTTTGGGAGGCTGAGGTGAGTGGATTGCCTGAGCCCGTGGGTTTGAGACCCGCTTGGGCAACTTGGCGAGACCTCATCTCTACAATAAATCAAAAAATTAGCCAGGTGTGGTAGCGCGCGCCTGTAGTTCCAGCTACTTGGAAGGCTGAGGCTGAAGGACTGTTGGAGCTCAGCAGGTCGAGGCTGCGATGACTGGGAGCACCCACTGCACTCCAGTCTGGGCGGCAGAGTGAGACTCCAACTCAAAAACAAAAAAAAAAAAAAAAAAAGCTACATTCTAATTTAGCAAAGGACTTTTAAAAAAAAGTAGCAAAATTCTGCTTTGTGTAATTTAAAGTAAATTATATACTGAATTCTGTTGACAAGAAAAAGATGTAAAGTTGTCTTGAGCATTGCTTTCATGTGTCTGTATGTGTGTGCATTTGTATACATAAATAAGGAGCTATGATAAGATGGTTTATCCTCCCAGAATTGGCTTAAAAGGCATCTATTTTGCTTAGTTTCATTTTACATCTTTTATCATCAATATCCTAGATTTCTTATGTCAGAATAAAACAGTATGATGAGTGAACAAACTAGTATTTTGAGGAAAATAAAGCATTCTGGTGAAATGGAAAAAAAATGTTGGTAGAACACTAATGGACTGACTAGTTCAGAAAACATACAATATTATTGGTGTCATGCATTCAGGAAACTAACACAGAGAAGCCCAGGCTGTCCTTCGACACATTGGAACTAATTTGAATTCATAATGCCACCTGCTATCACTGCTTTTTGGTCTATGAATTATAATGACTAGATAGAGCATTTAGCAGAGATTGATAAACCTTAGGGAAAAACAAAGTATTTATTACTAACTTTTTTGGTGTTATTTTTTATGATCCAAAAGAGAAAAAAATTTTCACTGCTATAGCCATACAATCTGAAGAATGGCATATATATGTATATATTAATATATACCACATAAATATACAAGAGGGACCCCAAAAAACCAAGAATTGTTTTTTGGAGGGCAGGAACCTTGTAGTACAGGCTTCCCCTGGCTAGGAAGCATACTAGGAATCCATTGGTATCAGTGTACCAGCCAGCGTTGTTGTTTAAGGGTATGTTCGACTTCAGTGAATTTTTTTTTGTTTTGGTTCATTTCATAATGAATGATTTACAAGTGTCCCTGGCCACACCATGCTGAGTGTTCAGCAGTTTTTGACTAAAAACAACATGACACTTTGCCCCACCCTCCCTTTTCACCTGATATCACAAGTGACTTTTTTTGTTTCCCTGGATGAAAAAAGTCTTCAAAATGAAGCATTTTGCTGATGTGGAAGAGATGAAACAACAACAACAACAACAACAAAAACAGCAGAAGTATTAAAAGGAATCAAAACTGATGAATTTGAAAACTATTTTGAGCAGTGGAAAAAGTGTCTCAAATAGGTGCATTGCATCAAATGGAGAGTACTTTGAATGTGACTGAAGTTTAAACATGTAAGAATAAATTCATATTTTTAAATCAAATTTCATTTTGGGGCCTCCCCTCATATAAAATATGCTTATATATGAATACAAACATATATAAATACATATATTTATTACATAATACCCTAAGAACCAAATTATATAGTGGAGGAGCATACATTTTAATTCTCTTTTAACTTTCCTTATATATAACAACCCATGGAACAAGACAAGAAATTACTTTTTAAAAATATCATTGAAGATTTAAAAAATACCACTGTAAAACTATATAGCTTCTGAAGTTCAATGACAGAATATATACACATTACAATTGAATTCAAACTATTGCAATTAGAATAATTGGATTTTCCTATTTTGATTTTGCTATGGCATAAAACATAATGTTTTATATTGATTTATTAGTTTGTTGCTTATTTATTTCAATAGCTTTGTGGGATACAAATAGTTTTTGGTCTGGGTTTTAGGAGTACCTACCACCCCAACCTGTGCACATTGTAACCAGCAGGTGATTTTTTTTCCCCTCCACTTCTCCCTTTGCCCCTTCTGAGTTGTCTGTGTCCATTATACCATTCTCTCTGTATTTGCAGATGCGTAGTTTTGCTCCCATTTACAAGTAAGAACATGTTTACGGTTTTCTGTTCCTGAAAAACAGTGTTTTAAAATATAAAGAGACTTGTCAGGCATGGTGGCTCACACCTATAATCCCAGCACTCTGGGAAGCATAGGCAAGAGAATTGTCTGAGTCCACAGGTTCAAGACCAGCCCGGGCAACTTGAAGAGATCTTGTCTCTATAAATCAAGAAAAATTAGCCAGGCATGATGGGGGCACGCCTATAGTCCCGGCTACTTGGAAGGCTGAGACTGAAGGAACTCCTGAGCCCAGCAGGTTGAGGCTGTGGTAGCCATAAGCATGCCACTGCACTCCTGCCTGGGTGACAGAGTGACGCTTCAACTCAAAAATCAATAAATAAATAAAAATAAAGAAATTCCAAGTAAACAGCACTGGTTAAATAGATTACATTAGCTGGTAAATGTATACAAAATGGTGCCTTATAATTCTTGTTGCCTTTTAGAATTGATATAAAATATTTCTCCATGTGCTTTGACATAAACAATGTGATAAGATGACAACTCTAATTAGCTTAAGACTTGACTGTTTCATCCACCAAAAGCTTGCTGTAACTTCTACATTAATGCAGTTGCTTAGATGCTAAAACTGGTTAACTTGGCATTTTTCAGATATGTTGACAGGAGGAAATTAAAAATGAGTTTTTTAAAGGTTAGTTAATTACAGATAATAAATTTTGTTATGCAAATGTGGAAATGATTTAATTTTCTAGCAACTCATACTGAGGCAGTAAATTAAAGCTTACCTTTTATTTGCCCTGTTAAATTGCCAATCAAACTGACAGCTACCCAAATATAAAAAATTTTATAGACCATTGCCTTGCTAAGCTGTGGTGTAGCCATGTGCTCTTTGAACTATGGCCAGGCCATGTTTTCTTAAGCTTTGGCCCCCTCCCCTACCTTGGGGAAATGAATCTCCTCTCTCTCTTCCTAATTTAGTTTTTAAATAAACTATATGTCCTAATCTAAAAAAAAATGTTGATAGGTGGTTTTTATCTATTCCCTTGGAAGAAATCTAGGAATCTAACCTTAGTTGTGGAGGCATTCTTTACAGCTTTGAGTCAATGATGTACTATATTTCTACCTTGAATTTAATTCCATAAATCTTAAGTTCGACTCAGTAGTACATTTAGCATATTAGTAAAAATATATGGATTTTCTTATTTAGCCCACGAAATTGATTCATTTAATCTGAAAAATATGGCTCAATATAATTAGTTTTGTTTTATCTTAGAGTATAAATGACAAAAGACAAATTTAGCTATAGGATATATATTAACCATGTGCTAGGATTATTCATTATCGTTACTGTTTTGTTCCTTCTTCCACCTAGAATGCTTTCAAATTTATCATTTTTCTTTCATTTCTTCCTTTCCCCTTACCTTTCTTTCACATTCACCTTCTCTGTCTTCCTCTACCAATTCCAAAGTAGAATAAAGGTGACATTATAGCACTTATATGGAGAAATTTAGATGAAAAACTTAACAAGGATGTATTCTTTTGAGAAGGGTCTATTCATATCTTTTGCCCACTTTGCAATGGGGCTATTTGTCTTTTCTTTTCGGCATGTTTGAGTTGCATATAAATCCTAGATATTAGGCCTTTGTCAGATATACAGTTGGCAAATATTTTTTCTCAGCCCTTTGGTTGTCTCCCTGCTCTCCTGATGGTTCCTTTGGCTTTGTAGAATCTTGTCAGTTTGATGAGGTCCCGCTTGTCTATCTTATCTCTTATGGCATGGGCACTTGGGGTTTTGATCAGGAATTGGTTGCCAGTTCCAATTGCCATAAGGGTGTCCCCTGCATTTTCTAAGGTTATTATAGTTTGAGGTTTAAGTTTTGGTCTCTGATCTATTTAGAGTTGATTTTTGTGTATGGTGATATATAGGGGTCTTGTTTTAATCTCTTGCATGTGGTCAGTCAGTTTTCCCCGCACCCTTTACTGAATAGGTTCTCTTCTCCTCAGTAGTTGATGATGGAGGTTTTGTGGAAGATGAGTTTGCTGAGAAATTGAGATTTTTCTTCTAGAATCTCAATTGATCTATATACCTGTTCTTGTACCAATACAAGACTACTTGATTGTTATAGCTTTCTTTCATTCTTTCTTTCTTTTATTTTAAAGATGTGAGCTACAATTCAGGGTTAGGTATGCAAATGTTCATTATGCAGCTACCCTTGTGGATAAGGTGTGCTCCTTCGTCCTCTGGCAGTTTCTTTCAACTATCAATCCCACCTTCCAACCTGGCAGGTTCTCACTACTGCCAGTTCTTTTCTTATAGTATTATGACAATTGTTCAAGGTCCACTTTGAGTAAGAATATATGGTACTCTGCTCTTTTTTTCTGTGATAGATCACTGAATGTGATAGACTCTAAATTCATCCACGTTGTTGCAAAGTCCATATGTTTGTCCTTTATAGCTGCATCATATTCCATTGTGCATATGTATCACATTTTTTTAATCCAGTCCAGCTTCGATTGGCAGTCTGCTCTATTCATGATTATTGTAGCTTTATAATAAAGTTTAAAGTCTGGGAATGTGATACCTCCCACTTTTTTTTGCGCTGAGGATTGTTTTGCTATTCGTGGCCATTTATGTTTCCATATGAATTCCTGTATTGTCATTTCCAGGTCTGAGAAGTACGCTGCTGGTAATTTAACGGGTATTGCATTAAATCTATAGACTGCCTTGGGTAGGATGTGCATCTTAACAATGTTGATTCTTCCAATCCATGAGCATGGAATATTTTTCCATTTGTTTGCACTATCTTTGATTTCTTTGAGCAGTGTTTTGTAGTTTTCATCATAAAGATCTTTCACTTCTCATATGAGCAGCCAACAGATACATGAAAAAATACTCAGTCACACTAGTCATCAAAGAAATGCAAATTAAGACTACATGAGATACCACCTAACTCCAGTGAGAATGGCCATCATTAATAACTCAAAAAACAACAGATGCTGGAGAGGATGTGGGGAAAAGGGAACACTTCTACACTGTTAGTGGGAGTGTAAAGTAGTACAGCCTCTGTGGAAAACAATTTGGCGATTCCTAAAAGATCTGAAAATTGACCTTCCATACAACTCCACAATCCCTCTACTGGGAATATACATGGAGGAATTCAAATCATTTTATGAAAAAGATACCTGCACGTGCATGTTTATTGCAGCATTATTCACAATAGCAAAAACATGGAACCAATTATTCTGCCCATTGAAAGAGGACTGGATTAAAAAAAATGTGGTACATATACACAATGGAATATTATGCAACCATAAAGGACAGATTTATGAACTTCACAGCAACTTGGATGGATTTAGAGTCTATAACATTGAGTGATCTATCACAAAGAACTGAGTACCATATGTTCTCACTCATAAGCATACTTTGAACAAATATCATAATACTATATGAAAGGAATTGGTAGTAGTGGGAAACTGTCAAGGGAGGGAGTGACAGACTTCATCAACAAGGGTACCTGCATAATGACCACTTGTATACCTAACCCTGAATTGTACTCCACATCTTTAAAATAAAAAATATTTTGAAAAAGCCACATTCGTAATTTTTTTTTTGAGTTGGAGTCTCACTCTGTCGCCCAGACTGGAGTGCAGTGGCCGCTCCCGGCCACCGCAGCCTCAACCTGCTGGGCTCCGGCGATCCTTCCGCCTCAGCCTTCCGAGTAGCCGGAATTACAGGCGCACGCTACCACTCCCAGATAATTTTTTGATTTATTGTAGAGATGAGGTCTCGCTGCCCAGGCGGGTCTCGAACCCGCAGGCTCAGGCAATCCACTCACCTCAGCCTCCCAAAGGCACGGGATGACAGGCTGAGCCACCGAGCCCGGCTCACATTCGTAATTTAAAAAAAAAAAATTGCAATGATAAAGAGAATAGTAAATATACCAAAAATATAGTGTCAAATAACTTTCTGATCTAGTTTTAAATTTAGGGATGAACTTTCTTGCAGACTAGCTGAAACACTTTCAAACATATATTCACACACACACAAAAGAAAACATGATGATTTATAGAATTCTCATTTTTTCATAGCTCCCTTTACATTCCCCTAATGAACTATGCTCCTCCTGCCACAGAACCAGACTGCCTCTCTCTTGCAGTGGTGTTTGCCTCTCTCTTAATACACTATCTCTCTTCACTTGATGAAACCTACTCAGCCTTCAGAAATCAGCTCGGTCAGTCATGTTTCTTTGTTACATATTCATTCTTACATTTCTTTAATAGCATGTTTATAGTTTGTGAAAATACACTTATTTTCTAATGTTTGTTATCCAACTAGGTTGTAAACTTCAAGAAGATATAGGCCGAGTCTAATTTTTAGTATTGCTCACATGACTAGGCACATAATAGAGGTTCATGTAAAACTCATTTAATACATAAAATGCAAATTAATATATGACATGTCCTTCTAAATTAGAGAGTGGAAATAGTGAATTAGAGAGTGGAAATAGTGGTAACAGTTGATTTTAAGAGACATTCGCTTTTCATATGAGTGTTTCTTTTTTATTTTTTTTGAGTTGGAGTCTCACTCTGTCGCCCAGACAGGAGTGCAGTCTTGACCTGCTGGGCTCCAGCGATCCTTCCGCCTCAGCCTTCCAAGTAGTTGGAATTACAGGCATGTGCTACCACACCTGGCTGATTTTTTGATTTATTATAGAGATGAGGTCTCGCTGCCCAGGCGGGTCTCAAACCCACGGGCTCAGGCAATCCATTCACCTCAGCCTCCCAAAGGCATGGGATTACAGGCTGAGCCACCGAGCCTGGCTTGAGTGTTTGTTATGAACTGCAATAAAAGCTAAACATATACTCAAGTCAAAATAAAATTTAGCATAAGATTTGTTTCAAGAACTTGTGGAGTTGCAAGACCAGTGTGGCCTCTCAGTGAGCAGACTTGACAAACAGAACTTGGATCACCGAGAGCAATGAGTGATCGTCTCAAAGAATATACTTACTACTGAAAGTGTAAAGCACTGTTGTGTATTGTAGAGAAATGTTTTCTTTTATCTGCAAAGGCAAAGATTGAGGTAATATTACAGGAAATTTTGCATATTCCTACTTAGACATCAATCCTGTGTAACCCAAATATTTGTAATGCTAGTCACATTCAACATACTGAAGGGGTAATTAAATGGAGAATGTCTTATGGAAAAGTATATCTGAAAATATCACCAAACGAGAAAGAGCAACTACTATCATTGACGTGATAATATTAAAAATATCCAATTCATTCTAATATTTGTGATAACTTCATAAGAACACAAATTGAGTGTTCTTTAGACCACCAAAACTCAGGCATTTGGCAACAAAATATAAAGAAGAGGAATATGGTTGGGACCCTTCCTCAGTTGATTGGGAAGAAAAGGTTTACAAAAAAAGCATCAGCCTTTGACTGATTCCTCTGCTGCATGTTTTCTTTTTTCCTTATTTTTCTTCAGCTTCTTTATTCCTTCCTGTTTTAGTCACCCTATATTTATAAGATGGACCTTCACCCAAAATTTGATTCTGATGTTAAGACTAATGAAATCACACACAACAAGAAGGTATAAAAAAGATATATTGCTCTGATGATAACTATGTGGAGAGCAAGGTGGGCTTCTCAAGCTGGTCTCAAAATAGCTCAAGAAAGCAGGGAAAGGAGGCTGACTTGGGGATTCTTATGGTGGACAAGGGTGGGTGCAGAAAAGAGTATTCTCTGGGGCAGAGAGAGAATTCACTGTTTGAATTTCCTGCCGGCATTAAAGAGGGAGCACCCAGGCTTTCTTATCAATTTGCCCAGATATAGTGCAGAAGATAAAGGAAAGGCAAACATAAAAAAAATGGAGTCAGACACTTTATTATCCTACTTTTATTTCTCCATATCTCTTTCCTTGTCTCCTTTTGTCATTTTTCTTTCTTCACCCTCCTTCTCCTACTTTCTTCCTCCTTCCCCTCCTCCCTCTTTCCCTTCCTTCTCTCCCTTCCTTCTTTCCCATCTTTTCTCCTTCCCCTTCTTCCTGTCTTCCTTTTACCAACACTGTTCTTTCTCTTTCTTTTGTCTGGAATACTTTTTTCTGTTCTCATTTATACTAAGAACAGTTATTTGTCTCTTAGGAAATCCTATGAATGGTAGAGAAGGCACAACCTGACAATGTCACAAGGAAGGATTTCTCCAAGGCAGCGACTCATATATCACATGCCTTTATTGTTCTCAGAAACTAGGCTTAATAGTTTTTTTTTTTTTTTTTTTTTACTTGTCAGTAGAGATTCAAAGGATGTAGCATTTACGTAAAGAAATAGAGCCAATTCTTTGACTCAAGCACACTGCTACCATCTAGCTCTAAATTATTGAATTCCGAAACAACCTATAAGAATAATGAATAAAATGTCACAATCTGAACATTCTGCAATACATTAAAATAAGCAATTTTTTAGTGTTTTGGGGCTTCATCATATACTAAAGCTGCTATGTTACTGTGTTATTATAAAAATCATATCTAATTATCAAAATTTAAGTGATTATATAAGCTGCTCACACATGTTATAGCTTCTCTTTCAAATCCTAGTATTTCTTAGGGCTTAGAATCTGAGGGCTCTTTTTTTCATCCCATATTTTTAATTATGAATTTATAAATAAAATGAAAATTTTAACTCAGTTACATTTAAAAAATATCATGTGTCTTTGCAATTCACTTTTGTCCCCACAATATTAGAATTTAATATTTAATAAAGCAAATGACTAGGTAGTGAGGCTACAATTTCAAATTTTTGACTGATTCTTCACAGTCAGTCATTTAGCTATAAGGATGGTGAAAGGGTCAACTGAGATGAGGTGGGCCAGTGTCGGTGCTGATACCATGGGAATAATGCAAGATTGCAACAAGGAAGAAAGTAGAATGAAGTAAAGTTTATTATTCACCTTTTACAGATTGGAAAGGGGGTTGACCCTCAGAGGTAAATGTGGCACTGAAGGACTAAGAACTGATATATTTAAGAGTCTTTGTGGTAAGTTGGGTTTTGGGCCCAGAGGGTTCAGTACCAAAAGGACTGTCCAGGGTTGCAGGTCTTTGAGGTTGATTATAGCCACATGAATCTTAGATCTTGACACTGCCAGACATCAGTGTTCCATGTTCACAGGTGGTGGACTGAGGTAGTCATGGTTGTAATAGCAATATATCAGTAAACAATCTTCCGGGTGATGTGCTGGAGATTGTCACTGGCAGCTGATAACAAAGTATCAATACATAAGCCTAGGCCAGGCTCAGTGGCTCAGCCTGTAATTCCAGCACTTTGGGTTTGAAACTAACCCAGGCAATTTAGCTAAACCTTGTCTCTACAATATAGCAAAAATGAGCAGGGCGTGGTATCATGTACCTGTAGTTCCCACTACTTGAAAGACTGAAGCGGAAGGATGACCTAAGCCTAGCAGGTAGATGCTGGTGTGATGATGAGTGTGCCACCGCATCCAGCTTGGGTGACAGAGTGAGACTCCAACTCAGAAAAAAAAAATGCCTAAAAGGTAAATTGTTAGCAAGCTGGACATAATGATTACATGGCAGAAAGGCATGGGGGTGTGTGCAGCAGGAAATTTCAAAGGGTAAGGCCCAAGCAAAATGACCATACTGGTTTTATTTTTGTTGTTTTTTTTTTTTGAGTTGGAGTCTCACTCTGTAGCCCAGACTGGAGTGCAGTGGCCACTCCCGGCCACCGCAGCCTCGACCTGCTGGGCTCCAGCAATCCTTCCGCCTCAGCCTTCCAAGTAGCCGGAACTACAGGCACGCGCTACCACGCCTGGCTGATTTTTTGATTTATTGTAGAGATGAGGTCTCGCTGCCCAGGCGGGTCTCGAACCCTCGGGCTCAGGCAATCCACTCACCTCAGCCTCCCAAAGGCACGGGATTACAGGCTGAGCCACCGAGCCCGGCTGACCATGCTGTTTTAAATTGGCTATGCTAAGCTAAGTATACTCTACACTTCAAGAGTTCCCTCCTTTCAGACTGAAAAAAGCAAAGATCTTGCCTTTGCCTACTTGTATCTGGAGATGATTATGTCATTCCCTGTCTTACACATTATTAACAGCTCTTGCATCTCTGTACTGTTCTTGTCTCTTCATTCCCTTTCAACATGGCAATTTTTTCTAAGAAAACTGTCAGTTTTCATAGCCCTTTGAATTAGCTTTCAATTGTTTTCAGCATTCTGAAATTCCATGTTAGTACAATCACGTAAGTGCCCTCTTTTGATATGTCAGTCAGTAATTTACATGTAATCCCATATACTTCTTTCAGCACTGCTTATATTTTTCTAATACATACAGATGCTGTCAAAAGAAACTTTATAGGAATTTCTTTTATCTGTATTGAAGTGACCAACTGGTTATTTGTGGGATAAAAAGGGAAACTGAAGACTATTAGGTACTTTTAATGTGATCTTATAGGCTTTAAACAACAACCACAAGATTATTTTTATATCTGAAAAAAAACTACTCTTCAAAAAGGGTAAGTTATTTTCCAAAAATTGCATAATGAATAAATGGCAAGATAAATAATTTTTATATCAGGTTTATTAGATTCTAAACACCTTAGTTTTTTAAAAATGAAATTATATTTAAATTCTAATTCTGTCCCCAAAAGCTATATCTCTTCTTATTATTTTATGTGTCATTCTAGGAATTAAAATATGTGCCTTTATCACAGTCTACAAAGAATATTATGCCATCGTACCTAAAATATTAAGTATTATATTTACCTCATCTTTTATTCTGCATTTGTCATATACATTACATCTACTTACAGTTTTAAACATAACAAACAATAACATATTTACTGGTTTAAATAGATGTGTCTTAAAAAAAAAAAACAGCCAATGCAGGGTTCGGTGGCTCAGCCTGTAATTCCAGCACTTTGGGAGACTTGAGGTGAGTGGACTGCCTGAGTGTACGGTTTGAGACCAGCCTGGGCAACTTGGCGAGACCTCGTCTCTACAATAAAATAAAATATAGCTGAGCATGGTAGTACGTGTCTGTATTTCCAGCTTTTTGGAAGACTGAGGAGGAAGGATCGCCTGAGACCAGCAGGTCGACGCTAGGGTGGCTATGAGCATGCCAGTCCACTCCAGCATGGGTGACGGTGTGAGACTCCAACTCAAAAAAAAAAAAAAAAAAAA